>NC_137054.1:43503642-43516142 GCF_032717465.1 Coenobita brevimanus | reverse complement strand
CCCTTATCACTTCTTTCACTCCTTTCAAGCACTTCATCCTCACTTCCTTCCTTATCACACTGCCCAAGTACTTAAACACACAAATTCTATTTCCTCCTCATCCAGTCTCACTTTACTGTACATTCAGTGGATTCATTACCCTAGAACACCATAACTTTACTCTTACCTACATTCACCTTTATATTCCGTTTCTTACTCTCCCAAACTCATAATAATAATAATAATAATAATAATAATAATAATAATAATAATAATGATAACAATAATAATAATAATAATAATAATAATAATAATAATAATAATAATAACTAGTAACAACGCTACCGCCACCATTGTCATTAATATCATAGTTCTTACATCATTAGTACTAAGCATAATAACACATCACATCCAGTGTGTGTGTGTGTGTGTGTGTGTGTGTGTGTGTGTGTGTGTGTGTGTGTGTGTGTGCTCTGAATCACGTTGGATTACCTCCATGGGGGGAGGCAATTTTGATTGTCCGTTGGATTGTTGTGAGAGTTTATTTGTAGTAGATTCGTCCTCTTGATGATCAAATTGATTAGTGAAGGTGGAATTAGTAATACTCCTCGATTCCGCTGTATTATGTTAGAGGCTTGGATAATTGCTGCTTCTACACACTTTCTTCTTGTTTTGTTTGATTCTTTTAGTACTAGTTTAGCGCTGTTCCACTCCATGATGTAATTCTGTTTATGGTGTACCACGCATGCATTACACAAGTCAGCAGTAAAAAATCATGAAAGTTTTGTGATGCTCGATACGTTTTAGGTGCTGATTCCGAAAATCCCATCCGTTTTTTCCTACCACGTCTAGTTTTTATGATGAATGATGAACCTTCATGTTGAAACCGTCTATCTATCTATCTATCTATAGCCTGATGCCCTAATCCCGCAAAGGGTGGCCGCAGACAAAACGCCTCCAATTCTCTCTCACCCACCATTTGACTACCCTCCCCCCAACTCACCCCCCCTCCCTCATATACCTCTCAACTCCATCCCTCCACCTCATCCTCGGTCTACCCCTCCCTCTCCCTCCCTCCACCTCATCCTCGGTCTACCCCTCCCTCTCCCTCCCTCCACCTCATCCTCGGTCTACCCCTCCCTCTCCCTCCCTCCACCTCATCCTCGGTCTACCCCTCCCTCTCCCTCCCTCCACCTCATCCTCGGTCTACCCCTCCCTCTCCCTCCCTCCACCTCATCCTCGGTCTACCCCTCCCTCTCCCTCCCTCCACCTCATCCTCGGTCTACCCCTCCCTCTCCCTCCCTCCACCTCACCTACATACACCCTCTTAGTCAGTCTTTCATTCTTCATTCTCTCCACATGTCCAAACCACCTCAGTGTATTTCTCCTAATCTTCTCAACAACATCCATATCCACCCCACAACGTTCCTTCACTTCTTCATTCGTCAACTTGTCCCTCTATGTCACTCCACATGCTCCTCTCAAGTAACTCATTTCCACTGCTCTCACTCTTGACTTGTTCCCCTCTTGCAAGGTCCACACCTCGCTTCCATACGTCAGGGTAGGGATCACAATACTATCATGCAGTGACTTCTTAACTTCCATACTCACCTCCTTATTTCTCATCACTGCTTTCAGTGAACCAACAACCTTACTTCTCTGTTGTACCCTTTCACGCAATTCATCCCTCAAAGTTCCATCCTTACTCATCACACTACCCAAGTACTTGAATGCACTCACATTCTCCATATCCTCACCATCCAACCTCACTGTACATTCTGTGAATTCATTCCTCTCAAACACCATTACTTTTTACATTAACTTTCAGCTTCCTCCTCCTACACAATGTCCCAAATTCATTCACCAAACCTTGCAACTCCCATTCATCTTCACTCGACAATACTGTGTCATCAGCAAATAGCAACACCGGAATCTTCCATATCTCACTCTCATTCATTAGAGCCACCCTCACATCCACTGCCCTACCTTGCACCTCCTTTACAACCCCATCCATGTATATATTAAACAGCCATGGAGACATCACACAACCCTGTTTCAGTCCCACATTGAGATCAAAGAACTCACTCAGCTCACCATCCACTCTCACGTAGCCCTAGCTCCTTCGTACATACTCTTCACAGCACTCAACAATTTCCCCTCCATATATTCTTAATACCTTCCACATACCTTGCCTATCTATTCTGTCATAAGCTTTCTCCAAGTCTATGAAGGCAGCATACACTTTCTTTCATTTCTCTAGAGACCTCCACTAAACATCTTAGAACAAATATCTGATCTACACACCCTTTTCCCTTCCTAAATCCCCCTTGTTCTTCTCGAACTATCTCCTCTGTCATATGCCTAACCCTATCAATGAGTATTCTACTATATATTTTACCAGTCACACTAAGAAGGCAAATATCCCTATGATTACCACATACTTCTCTCTCCCCTTTTCCTTTGTATAAAGGAACAATTATACTTGATTTCCAGTCCTCTGGAACCCTTCCCTCTCCCCAAGCCAATCTACACAACTTCCATATCCACTCCACAACAATCTCACCCCCATACCTCAGTATTTCACCACACACTCCATCAATTCCTGGGGCCTTTCCCAACTTGATCTTCATTGCTTCCACTACTTCCGCTCTACTGATCTCTTCCTCCCTCCTCTCAGCTTTTCTTCTCCCAGCCATTCCCCAACCACTTATACTCGCACTGCTATCACTCTCTACATTCAACAAATCCTCAAAGTGCTCCTTCCATCTCCTCAATTTCTCTCCCTTCTCCACCAACAATCTATTATTCCTATCTTTCACCCCCCTACTATTTCCCCTTTCACACTGCCTTACTTTCTTTTCCTCCTTCCAAAACAATTTCTTACTCTCCCTCCATTTCACGATCAGATTCCTCCCAAACTCATCATCCACTGTCTTCTTACTCTCCTTCACCAGTCTCTTCACCTCCCTTCTCCTGCACACATATACCTCTATCTTCTCTCATCTTCTCCCCTACCTCTACACACTAACCATTCATTATGTGCCTTCTTCTTTTGTTCCACAGCTCGTTTCACCTCATCATTCCACCATGCTGTCCCTTGCACACCCCTGCATCTCCTCCTCATTCCACAAACCATCTCACACGCTGCGCCTATCTCTTCCGTGAATATCTTACACACGTCTTCCACCCCTTCCATCTGCTCTAGCTCATACCTTCCCAATCTTTCTTCCACTATGCTCTTATACTCTGCCATTTTCTCTATCTTGCGACTTCACTCTTCTCACAGGAGCTGTTTCCTCCTGTCTTCCCCTTCGTCTCCTCAACCAGTTTCTTTGCAGCTTTAACTTGGCCATCACTAAGTGATGGTGCGAGACTCCATTCCCCCACCCTCTCCACACTCTTGCATCCAACACTTGTCTTCTCATTCGCTCATCCACACACACACGTAGTCTATCATTGTCTTTCGTTCAACAAGTTCACCATCCATCCTCATTACTCTCCATGTATACCTGTGGATCATCTTATGCCGAATGTAAGTGTTGGCTATTGCCAACCCCTTACCAGCACAGATGTCCACCAAAGCACTACCATTCCCATTTACTTCAGCTGGCACACCCCATCCACTCGTATATTCCCAACTTTGCTATTCGTCTCCAATCAAAAGCACTCTCTCACTCCATACATGCTTCTACTCTTGCCCAAAACTCATCTTTCACTCATGCCACTCGGTCCCCTGTCGGAGCATACACACAATCGCCCACGCTTGTATACCTACTTTCATCCTCACCCATACAATCCTTGCACCCACTGTTCCATACTCTCTTATATTCTCCTTCCACTTCTTGCTTATCATCAGACATACTCCCTCTCTTACTCATTCCCATTGACTCCCGAACATATACCTAAACCATATTCCCATTCTCTCACCCTTTCACCAAATCCATTTAGTTTCAATCAGTCCACATATATCCACTCTTGCATCCTCAAGCACCTGAACAATCTCTTTCACTTCATCATTCACTCCTCTCACATTCCACGTTCCCACCATCAGAATATCCTTTGTCCGTTCCTTAGTCGTCAACGTATGGTCCGTCCTGGTCCGAGGCGCTTTATTCACTTTTTTAGTTAGTTCTTTTTACGGGGTGGAGCACTAACCCACCACCAACCCTTTTAGTCGCCTCGTTCGACAAGCAGGGATACTGGGGGAGTATTCTTGAAACCCCCCTACCCCTAGGGGGGTACATATCAATATTCACATATATTCCTGTTCTTATCACTGCTTATGCTTTTTTGCAGCTGTTGTTTATTGTCAGTTGAAATGTCAAGGCAATGCAAAAATAGCCCCGATTGTTTCTGCAATGTCCGTGGTTCGTTCACCCCCAAGGGACAGCGACTCAACATCACGAACGCTATCAAGAAGGTCTATCATCTGTACTTCGGCTGCGCTCTTGCAGATCGAGAGAAAATGGACACCACATGCAATTTGTACAGCTTGTTCGAATGGACTGAGATTGTGAAGAAGAGAAAAAAGACGATGCCATTCGCCATTCTTATGATATAGAGGGAGCCAAAAGATCATGCTGCAGATTGTTACTTCTCCAAGGTCAATATATCCGGATTTTCTGTATAAGCAGAAGATTGCTTATCCCAGTCTGGAATCCGCTATAAGACCAGTGCCGCACAACGATGAAGATCTTGCCATTCCAATACCACCAGATGGTACTGCCAGTAGCGATGATGAGGACGAAGATGTAGCCCACACTGAGTCAGATGAAGCAGCTGAGGATGCAGAGTTTTCTTCTGAAAATGAAGACACACCTGAGCAGTTCCTTCAAGGAGAGTTGAATGGTTTAGTTCGAGATTTGGGACTACCGAAATACAAGGCTGAACTTTTGGCATCTCGACCATACGTGCTCCCTACGTGTCAACAAGTGGGTTGGTGGAGGGTTAGTGCCCCTCCCCGTGAAACAAACAACTCAAAGTCAAATGGCCACCCTTTACGGGATTATGGCGTCTGGCAATAGATATAGTGAAAGAAAAATGTCTGCTCAAGAAAGATGTTCAAGTAACATACTTCAGAAAACGAAATGATCATTCTTCGTATTTTTCTGTTGATGGGCCACTATGTTTTTGCAACGACAGTGATGGATTGTTCCGCTGCCTTTCACAGGGGCATGATCCTTCTCAATGGCGTTTATTCAGTGATTCATCGAAGAAAAGCCTGAAGGCGGTATTGCTGCACAATGGGAATATGAAACCTTCTGGCCTTTAGGACATTCAGTGCACATGAAAGAGTGCTATGAAAACATTGCGGCCCTTTTAGATGCCATAACATATGAAGAATACAAATGAAAGTTGTGTGGAGACTTGAAAGTGATCGGTTTGCTGATGGGACTGCAGTCAGGCTTCAAAAAACAGTTGTTTCTTGTGCCTCTGGGATAACCGTGCAACTTCCAAGCACTACGTGCAGTTGACATGGCCGCCTAGACAAACATACGAGCCAGGAACTTCGAACATCACGAATGAGCCTCTGGTTGCTCCCAGAGAATTCTTCTTCCTCCGCTTCATGTAAAACTCGGTTTAATGAAGCAGCTCGTGAAGACACTGGGAAGGAGAAACACTGAAGCATTCGGATATGTCGCAAGCAAATTCCCAGGCATCACTGAAGCTAAACTGAAAGAAGGAATATTCATCGGCCCACAGAGAAAGGAACTTCTGAGAGACCACAGCTTCAGCACCTATCTGGCCGATGTGGAACTGGCTGCCTGGACCTCGTTCAAGTGGATATGTGAAAATTTCCTCGGAAACAAGAGGTCACCGGATTATGAAGGTGGTGTTGAGAGACTTCTCAATTCATTGTTGCTATGGTGTGTTGGATGTGGCTGAAAGTACATTTTCTCCATTCGCACCTTGAAGATTTCGAGCAGAGCCTGGGAGCCGTCTCTGACAAACTAGGAGAACGCTTTCATCAAGATATCAGTGCAACGGGGCATCGTTATCAGGGCTTCTAGAATGAAAGTATGCTCACTTATTACTGTTGGATGCTGTACAGGGACGAGCCTGGAACGCAGCATAGAAGGAAGTCTAAAGCTCGACGATTTTGAGTTGTCTGACCTATGCAAAAGTGCACTGAAATTCACTCTGTTATACGTCTTGCAGGAGTTTCCTGTTTTATCATATAAATTTGGATGAAAATACAATGCATATGTGGATTATCTGGGGACACTGAATTTATACGAGGAATCGACATACTTCAAAAAACTTCGAAACCTCTATTATACTAATAAAAACTTCGTTTTTATAAGTAAGAATATGTGTCCAGTGTTACATAGCCTATGATTTCATCATCCTTTGTATAATTCTAATGTACAGTATGCTGCATGTTTGATCACGATTCTCCTCGTGGCTTCCATAGTGACCAGGCTTGCGTGTTCTACCTCACTCCCCCCTTCTCCCCCTTATAGTAGAGTAAGTCGTTCTTTCTGTTGTTCAGAGCAGGATTGTCAACTCTTTGTCCCCTATGGTTTCATTTGCGCGTCTTTCTTACAAGTTATCAAGCTCTGCCGGCTTGAGCTCAGTCTCTGCATTAATTGCCACTTAGATCTTTTCATTTGGTTCACATCTCTGTCCTCCCCTGTATAGTGTATTATCTTTGTGAGTGCTCAGGAAGTCTCCAACCATCTAGCTGCTGTATAATTTGAGTATAAGTATTACATTTTTTCTTGTACTGTATGGCCTAAGGTGTTAATTCGTAGGCCTGGTAAGGTTTTTGTGATTCATGTAGAGTTTTTAATGTCAGCCAATAATAATAATATCTTGTATCTATAACAATATATCTTGCTTTAACTGAGCATTATCTGGTTTTCTCATTTATCAGGGCTGACTTAGATAAATTTGCTCTTGTTAATTCATGTTAATAGAGGATATTGCAGTTAACCATATATGTATCCTGTTTTTGCCATTACATTATCCTTATGAGTCCTGAATGTTTAGTTGTTAGTTTGAGCATTAAACTTTAACTTGTAATTTTACTTAACTTTTTTGTTTTGAACCTGGAACTTTGCGGGACAGTAGTGATTTTAGTATTCTCACTTGAAGTGTTCATTATCTCTCTCTGTTCCGTAACATAAATTTGGCCACCTCTTATCAGGATATTCAGGATATTATCATAAGGATATTGCTTGATATTTTGTGACTGATTTATTCATGGTCTACTATTACTACTCTTGATGAAGCCAAAGATTTTTTGTCAAATGTGCAAACAGTGTGTGATGTAGAAAACAGAACAAAGAATGAACTTAAGCTTGTTGCTCAACAATTGGGAATTGCTGTTCGTTCTCATCATTCTAAAGATCAAATTGTTGACATGATTAATAAAAGCTTGTTTACTGTAACTCCTCCAGATGAGCAAACGCAGATTGAAATAGCTAAGTTACAGCTAGCCCTGCAGGAGGCTCAGGCTCGTATTCAGGAGGCACAGGCACAAATTGAAATTGCTAGCATTCAGGCAGACCATGAGTATAGCATGAAACAAAGTGGAACTGGATCATCTAGCTCAGATGATTATGATGTGGCTAAATATGTTAAACTTGTCCCTCCTTTTAATGAATCTGATTTAACAAAGTATTTTCAATTGTTTGAGAGGGTAGCTACAGGTTTTAATTGGCCCAAAAAGTATTGGCCAGTACTCCTACAGTGTTCTCACCGGTAAAGCTCAAGTAACTTATGCATCTTTGCCTCAGGATCAATCTGATAATTATGATGTAGTTAAGAGCTTGATTCTTAAGGCCTATGAGCTTATTCCTGAAGCCTATAGAGTAAAATTTAGGACAACTTATAAGCAAGATAAGCAATCCCATGTTGAGTATGCAAAAATCAAAGAAGATCTGTTAGAGCAGTGGTTAAATTCTAAGAATGTAAATTCTAATTTTGGTAAATTTAAGCAGATGATTTTGCTGGAGGACTTCAAAAGGTGTATTAATAAAGATGTAAGCCTATATCTTGATGAGAAAAGAATAGATAATTTGTCTGATGCTGCAGTTTTAGCTGATGAATATGTTCTCACTCACAAGAGATATTCTAAAGAAAAAAAAGGGAAAGTTGAGGGAAGGGTTACAGTACGTTGCCTCTACTCAGAGTGGTTACAGGTAACAGGAAAGAGAATAAAGATGATGTTTCTCAGGAAGTAAATACCAGCTTCACCTCTAGATTTCAGAAAAAGTAAATGTACAGTGAGTGTAGGCCATATGATAGAATTCACCTCACCATCCCTGTACGCCGTGCCTCAGACTGGCTCCTTTATGCGCGGCAAGTCACACGGGAGTAAGAGGGGCTGAGAGGGAGGGGCCAAAGAAAGAAGGGAAGGTGAGTGGGGGGACGAGCGATGGTGCTGGGGTGGAGTGCGGGAGGGGAGGGTGGGTAGGTAGGGGAGGGAGAATGGAATGCGAAGTTGTGGCCACATAATTTGTCTATTTTCTTTCACTCAGGGCATCATATAAAGGAATTACTATTCCGTAGATAAAGCTGCATTACACCTTGTATAGCGGCGTCATATAACAAACTTTAGACAGGTGGTGATATCAAGGACTGGCTCGTGAGAGAAGTTTACGACGTGGCAGATCAAACATTAGTGCAAAGTCATCGAGATTTTGTCGGGCCAGATTGTCAACGCGTGGATAAGGAGACCAGAGTCCCGCTTTTTATTTATTTTTTCTTTTTACATCTGTCCCGCTTTTTTAATTGTGACTGAAATGTCCTGCTTTTTGTGCAAATTATGTAAAATGTCCCGCTTTTAGAAATTAATATTACATCAGATATAACATGACCTTTATGAAATTATGATGAATTAGTAAAATTATGCTAAATCCAAACCAAGTGAAATACCAAATTGCTAATATAAAATCTGTAATACTAACTGGTAACTATGGTCGGCCCATTCACCGTACTGTACTGTATATTGGTCATTGGAGTTCGTTTGAGACGTTAGTGTTGGATTTGCAGCCCCAGGGTGACGTGCTGTGTAGCACCCGTCGCTCAGACGCACCTCTCTCTCTCTCTCTCCACACACACACGTAACAATGTCCAGCTTTTAGCTTCAATAAATCTGGTCATCTTACGCATGGAAGCCGGAGAACGAAAGGACACGGGCCCGCCTCTTCCTGCCCACCAAAGACGAGTGGGAGCTGTTCAGACGAAACCATCAAACCATCAACAACATTGTTTCCCCGGTGCCGCGAAGCCTGCATGAGGTTTTTAAGGCATGAGGCCACTGGACTACTTACTAAGGCGTTCCTGGTTGCTTTGGCTTGACCAGTGTCGGTAAACATTGACATATTTTGGGAGTTTGGGTAGGATTTTTTTCATTTTCCCTTTAACAGGTTATGAGAGATACCTTTATCATATCCACCCATGAGCACAGACCAAATTTATTTACATTTTATGCACAATTATTTTAAATAACCTTTTCATATAGAGATGTCATTAAATAATTATTGAATTGACATGAGGGTGACTGTATAGAGGGAGTGTATACCGCGAGGGTGATCATATTTCCTGTGGACACAGCCATGTCAAAGGTTGCATATAATATTTAGTTCCAAAAATCAATTACATGTAAGGGTAGAGGAGGTTTCTTACACAAACATTACGGAAGTCAGAACCATCCAGATCTATTCTGCGTGTGCAGTCAAAATACACGAATAAACACAAATATCTGGCTCCGCACAAATGTTTAATGTCACGTCAGTATATTTCTCTCACGAGCCAACCTTTGACATCATCACCTGTCTAAAGCTTGTTATCTGACGCCGTTATACAAGGTGTAATGCAGCTTTATCTACGGAATATGATGCCCTGAGTGAAAGAAAATAGACAAATTATGTGGCCACAACTTCGCATTTCATTCTCCCTCCCTTACCTACCCTCCCTCCCCTCCCGCACTCCACCCCAGCACCATCGCTCGTCCCCCCACCCACCTGCCCTTCTCGCTTTGGTCCCTCCCTCTCAGCCCCTCTTACTCCCGTGTGACTTGCCGCGCATAAAGGAGCCAGTCTAAGGCAAGGCGTACAGGATGGTAGGTGATTATTTATGGCCACGACTGTACTTATTGTAGTAAGCTTGGTCATACTACGGAGAAATGTTTAAGGAGAGTGATGTGAACAAAAAGGAGTCTTTAATTATTCAGTCAATTGGTCTAGTGTCCACCCTTGAGAGTTCCCAGAATTCTTTAACCGAGTTAACTGAACCTGCTTTGATGAAGCTCCTCTTTTGAGCAGCAACGTGGGTGACACTCTCAAGAGTTCATGTGCTAATTTCCTATCTGATGGTTTTGTCAGTCCTCTGGACAGTAATGACAGGAAATCAGTTAAAATATATCGTGATAAAGGTGCTTGCCAATCCCTTATGCTGACCAGTGTTCTAGGCTCTAATGTTAATTCCTATGATGAAACTGTAATCTTACAAGGTGTAGGGAATAATTACTTCTCTGTCCCTCTGTGCAGAGTGAATTTAGAGTCTGGTTTTGTTAATGGTTCCGTTATGGTTGGGTTGGTTGGAGAGCACTCCTGTAATGCTTCAGGTATAACTTTCTTACTTGGAAATGATATTGGTGGAAGTCAAGTGTGTCCAGCTCCTCAGTTGTCTAGTGAACCAGTGACTGCGACCCAGGATTGTGATATCCCTGAGGTAAGTTCTTCCTTTCACATGTGCTGTCACTAGGGCTAAGCCCGCAGTTACTGGTGACAGGATAATGATGATGTTATCCTAGCTGACACTTTTCTTGCTAATTTGGACCACTCACCAGATGAGGCAGGGCACCCCGTAGTGTTGATAATTTCTCGTCAAGAGTTGGTTGAGTTGCAGGTTGCTGACCCTGAGTTGAAAGGTCTAGCTAACTCTGGCTTGGCAGTGAGGAAGGGTCAGCTGGTGAGCTTCTACTTGTTATTATATAAAGTCAGGAGTACTTATGAGAGTGGAGACCCTCAACAGCATCAGCCGACTGTGAATGGGGGAGATTGAAACATCAAGTTGTCATCCCTCGTGTTTGTAGGCAGATGGACTATCATTAGTAGTGGTTCATGATCTGCTTGGCAGGACACCTTGGAGTGAGGAAGACTGTGGCATGCATTTTCAAACACTTCTACTGGCCAGGTATCTTCAGAGATGTTTCCTGGTATTGTAAGTCTTGTCACACCTGTCAAGTTGGGGAAGTGTAATCAGACCGAAAAGGTCGCAAATCCTCTAGTTCCCGTATTCCTCCTTTTGAGGCGCCATTCACTCCTGTGTGTTGGTGGATATTGTGGGCCCTCTTCCTAAGACTTCTTCAGGATTTTCTTATGGTGTTGACCCTGATTGATATGGCTACTCGTTATCCTGAAGCCATTCCACTTAGAAATATCTCAGCAAAGAACGTGGTTAAGGAAATGCTAGGGTTCTTCACAAAGTTTGGCCTGCTCCAAGGAGGTGGAACAGTCAGACCGGGGAAGTAATTTCATGTCAAATGTTTCCTTCAAGCAGTCTCTGAAAGAGTTGGGCATCACCCAGATCAGCGTCTTCAGCTTACCATCCCCAGACCCAAGGAGCGTTGGAGAGATATCATCAAACACTTCAAATCGATGCTCAAGAAATACTGTTTGGAACATCAGAAAGACTGGGATAAAAGTCTTCCATTCGTTGCCAGATTTGCCGCAAGAGAATTCTCCAGTTGACCACTGGGCTTCTGCACCTTTGAACTACTGTTTGGCCAAGAAGTAAGAGGACCCTTTAAGCTACTCAGAGGAATGCTGGCTGTCGGAGGAAGATGACGTCTAACCTGCTGGAGTATGTGATGAAGTCTCAAAGAACGGCTGTCCACTGCTTTACAGCTGGCGATAGAGAGAATTTAGGAGCTTTGATCAGGAGAAGATGAAGACTTGGTATGATTAAGAAATCCAGGTTACGCCACTTTCAGCCAGGAGATCAGGTTTGATTCTGCTACCGGTGCATGGGCAACCTCTTTCAAGCCAAGTTTAGTGGTCCTTATTTCTGTGGAGGAAGAAACTCAGTGATGTCAACTATGTCATCGCCACACCAAAATCGTAGAAAGAACAAGCAACTTTGTCACATCAACATGCTAAAGTACGGAAAATAACCCAGTCTGCACTGGGTTAGCTGTTCCACCCTGAGTCTGCAAGTGAAGTTTTCTCCCATGCAGCATGAGTCTGAGTGATAGTTTGGGGAAGAATCCTGATATCATGAATGATCTCCAGACTAAGCTTTCTCATCTAGCTCCCGAGGAAAGGCAGGAGTTTTCGGTATTACTGCAGGAGTACCCGCAAGTGTCTCCGTGCCACTCCAGGAAGGAACCACTTGTGTTGATGCATGATGTGTCGATGTTGGAGGCGCAAATCCAATTAAACTGCCCTCCCTACCGTGTGAACCCCAGTGGGAAAGTTCCTCTCATCCAGAAGGAGCTTGGGCTACCTGTTGGACCACAAGATGATTGGAGCCCTGTCAGAGCGAGTGGAGTTCTCCTGTCACTCTAG
>NC_137054.1:43380872-43503542 GCF_032717465.1 Coenobita brevimanus | reverse complement strand
AAGAATTAAAAATACTTGATATTACTTGAAAGTAGAGACAAGGAACTGATGCGAAAATCTAGTAAGTTATACTTTATGTCGGCTTACTTCCCCGATTCTCTAAGGACGAGAATTTATAAACTTTCTCAATAGTACACAGCAGAGACTAATGACTATTTGTTAGTAGAGTTAGCCTCTTGAGAAAGTGACTCCACCCCTGACAATCAATAACTAGTGCGAATAATAATAGGTTCTCGCCGGTGCTTAACTGCTGGCTGGCACAACGGATTTGTTTGATACAAAAGAACTGGCCTAAGTACCAGTTATGGATAATGTAAAGAGTTTGTGCAAACTAGGAGCGGTAACTAAAGTAAGCTTAATGTGGAGAAATAAAACACGATTCTAATTACATTAAGCTCAAAGAAAAGAACTGTAAATTTATTGATTACAATGAAATTTACGTTATATGAATCTCAAAAATGAATTCAAAAGGGGAATTCTCGGTCACTAAGGGACTCATGAATTCAAATAACAAAGGAAATACACTCACTACTCGCTCATCCAAAGCTAATCGAACTTAAGCCTAGAAAAACGAACAGAAATACTGGTCAGTGGAGGGACAGAGCCGAACGAAAGACTGCATTTGCGTGATGAACACCAAGCACAGCAATTCGCTGCAAGCTCACTTAGCCGATCACCGTCTAGGTGGATATTCAGGAATTCGCTGTACAACGGAGAAGTTGCTCTCAGCGCTGGGCACAAATGATCCTATCCTCGAGGCGACCCAAAGCTAAGTTCAAACGGGGAGGAGAGGTAAGAGATGGCCGTGTTTGCCGGAAGTAGGCGTGGCCTAACTTCAATAGTCAACATAGAGAGGGCGAATGGTATGGACACGCAATAAATCACTGTGATAGCACTAGAGCATAAAAATGGTCACTTACGAAACAGTGAAATGTTCTGACAACCATCCGGACCGAAGTGCATACAGGGACGGTTGAACTGAGTAATGTCCTGTGGGAATTCCACTAGAGTTCGTGGTTTTCTCACCAAAGTACAATGTCACGAATTTGTATAAATACACTGGCGCGACTTCGTGACATTACACCCCATCAAAATCAAATTTCTTCAGAAAAATTTTGCAATATACATATGTTCATCCTAACTCAGTCAGACAAGATTCACACTGTGGTGTGTGTACTCTCCTGTTACAGGAGAAAATCACTCGCCCATGAGCGTAAAAACCTCGTATTTGCGTTCATACTGTAGCAGCAAGCTTGAGGAAAAAACTTCATGACAGTGAAAATCCTGTACTCAGGTCAAGCTGAGCGAAAAGTTCGCTACATTTACATTAACAACTAGTTATGTCACGTGGTGTATGTAATACACGGTGTAGTTGTGACAGTTGTAGTGTAACTGTACCTATGTGTAAAAGGATATGATACAAATTAATAGTACATGGAGACAACAAGGCAGAAGAGAAGAGGCGGCAGCATGTGGCAGAGACGATCAGCTGATCCGCATGGCAAAACTACTACACCCGCCAGCTGTACCTGCAAAATCAATCAAGGTGGAGCATCAAAAATGTCAATGCAACGAACAATTTTTATCAAATTACAATTTCTCTCTCTGCCTAGTAATCAGTGCTTATGCTACAAAAAGTACACTATTATTTTCTTAATGGATACATTATTAACCAGGAAATGTAGTCCTTGGATTGCTCAAATCTCTCAGAACGGGCAGTTTACTGGTTAAGCCTAACTTTACACACGATTAATATCGGCAAGCTGAGAATCCCTATGCAATCCTGGGCAGGTCACATTTTAACACCCAACGTGGGTGTGAACATTCATATGGATAATGTGCATTCTCTGGGAATCCTCAGAGAGGCCCACAGCTCGAGATACCACAAGATAATTCAAATACAGCCTCGGACTGTCCCTACGGAGGTCTCGAACTTTCCCCTTAACCTACGATACCTATATATGTACAGACTCTGGACATAATGTGTCCTATGTGACCTATGAGCAAGATACTGGGAGCCAAGCTAGTCCTTGGATTACTCAAATCTCTCAGGACCCCTGTCTTGTGGACCCCAGTGTACAACAATTGCCTGTTAGTTGTCAGTTAGCAGGCGAGACATCAGGTCTGCGCCTACATTGTCACTTCCCTTGATGTATCTCACAACAAAGTTAAACTACTGCAAATACAGTGTCCAGCATGTCATTCTTGCATTAGCCATCTTAGTCATACTGAGACTAGTTAAGCGGCATATGATCGGTTTCCAGAGTGAATGGTGCTCCATATAAATAATAGCAATATTTCTTAACACCATCAACCACGACCAAGGGTTCCTTCTCAACAGTACTGTAATTCCTCTCGGTGGGTTTTAGCTTACGGCTGTGATATACCACTGGGAAAATTCCACCTTCCAATTCTTGCATTAATACGGCACCTACTCCATCTTGTGAAGCATCAGTGTGCAGTATGAAAGGTTTGTTGGAATCAGGCAACTGCAAGATAGGCTTCTTACACAGCATATTCTTGAGGGTGGCAAAAGATCTCATGTGCTTCTCCCCATTCAATGGTGTTTGGAGCATGTTTCTGATGCACCTCGTACAACTGTTGGGCGATGAGAACAAAGTTGGGGATAAAACTATGATACCCCACTAGGCCGAGGAATGTCCAAACCTGTTTCTTGGTCACGGGTCACTTATTGTGGTTAAACACTTCAAATGCCAGCTCTCTTTAGGTAATATTCGATTTCTTCCTATGTTTTACTTCACTTCTGATAAATAGAAGTTTTATTAATTTTTCTTACGCTGCCTTTTCTCACTCTCGGAAATGTTCGCTGAATTTTAAAAACATTTGGTTGTGTTTACCAGCCAATTTAGAGTAAATTTTTTTGTGAAAGTTACATACTTAGCTATTTCCCCAAAAGATAAACGGTTTTTAGCATCACTCGAGGATAACAGTTTTGAATTACTCCTAAAGCGGATGGTATTTATCGCAACAAGTTCACAATTGGCACTAATTTCTGTCCCTGAAGTTGCCGCTACAATCAATGAAAAAGTCATTTGATAGACCCTCTGCCAACAGATAAAATCCAGACGATCTCGTCATATCATTATCCATATTTCCTTAGGTAAAATAACTCCGAAAGGCGATAAATCGTTTTAAAAGATAATTGTTTAGGTATTGACAGTCAGATAAATATTATTAGGGGAAATTAAATACAACAATGCCATACTGAGATATCAAGTTTATAAACACAACTTGGTTCCTAATATACGCTGATTTATTGTGTATGATGCATAAAAAATAAATAAGGTTGCAGCAACATTGACCTGAACTGTTGTGTACGTTGTCTTGAGATTGATTAGATTTTTAAGTTAGCAAGAAGGTCATTTGCATTTTTTTTTTTTTTATATTACCGGTAACGTGAGGATAAAAAATGGTAAGAGCATCCGCTTTATTAGTAATTCAAAACTATTATACTGGAGTGATCCTAAAAACCGCATGATTGAGTGCTAGGAATGTTAAATTTGCAGTTCCACAAATGTACTCTAAATTAGCTGGGAAACACACAATTGTTTCTAAACTCCAGAAAACATTTCTGAGGGTGAAAAAATTCCTCCTCGGGGAAAAAAAGAATGCCATCTCTAAGGAGAAATGAGGTAACATAGGATGAAATCGATTCACAAGTTAAGAAGGCTGGCATTTGAAGAGAGACGTGGAAACAACTTGGAAATTTAATAGAACCGATATTATTTTTATCTGCATAACAAGGGCATGAAAATGGCTTACCGACACTCCTGATTAAATTAAACATAGCGAATATTTTCACATTATGACCGTGTTATATCATAAGCTATACTTCCTTAACTATAATCACTCCGAAATGCGGTAAATACTTTAAAAGAAAATTGTTTACTTTCTCCAGTTAATATTTCTCTGTCAATACAGAGAAATATTAACTGGAGAAAGTAAATACATTGCCATACTGAGATATGCAATTTATAAGTATTACTTGGTTCTTCATATACCTATATTCAAAGTGCATGACGTCTTTAAAAAAAAAAATCAGGTTGCAGAAACACTGACCTGAAATGTTGTGCATGTCGTCTAGAGACTAAGTGGATTTTTAATTTACCAAGAGGTTCTATTGACTATTTTTTTTCATTTATCTTAGCCGAGGCCTCATGGATAAAAAATAGTGCCAATGGTGAACAAGTTACGACTGAAAGCATCCGTTTTGTGGGTAATTAAAAACTATTTTACTAGAGTGATGGTTTATGAACTTATATTTGGGAGAAATCGGTAAATATGCAACTTCAGCAAATGTACTCTAAATTGGTTGGGAAACAAACCCAATTGTTCCAGAATTCAGAAGACATTTCTGAGGGTGAAAAAAAATCACAATTAGAAAGCATATAACAAGAAATTGATTCACACGTAAAGAGAGCTGGCATCTGAGATGTTAAAGAACAGTAAGCTTCAATTGATGGGAGGTCATTGAAACAAGTGAGAATTTTTTTTTTCTGTATAACTAGCGCTTTAAAATGGCAGCTTGAGCCTCCTGACTGAATATAAAAATAGGCTTATTTGCACAGTATGAAGGTTTGAGTTGGACCATAAGCCACATTTCCTTAAGTAAAATCACATCGTATGGTGTTAACTCGTGTAATGGGAAATTGAGGATGTAGACATAAAAATTAACACGAGTAAAAACAGATTTGCAATACTGTGATATATAATTAATAAAAAAAATATAACGGTTCCTCATTTCCGCAGATTTATTGTGCATTACAGATATATATATATATATATATATATATATATATATATATATATATATATATATATATATATATATATATATATATATATAAATGCGGCTTGAAGGACCATTTATATGAACTTTTCTGTAGGTCGACATAACATTGTTTGGATTTTTACTTTTGCGAGAGCGTCTGTTAAATGACTTTATTTCGTTGATTGGAAAGGCAACTTCAAGAATGAAAATTAGTTCCAATTGTGCAATTGTTACGATATATACCATCCGCTTTAGGAATACATGAAAACTATTATCCTTGAGTGATGCTAAAAACCGCGTAATTTTTGACGAAATCACTAATTATGTAACTTTCACAAATGTACCAAAATGTTTCTAAAGTTCAAGGAACATTTCTGAGGGTAAGAAAAAGCCGCATAGAAAAAATTTAAAATGCTTCAGTCTATAAGGAGAAATGAAGTAACATCGGAAGAAATCGATTAACACGTAAAGAGAGCTGGCATTTCACGTGTTTAAGCACAATAAGCTTCAATTGATGAAGGGTTCATTGAAGAAAGAGGGAATTTAGAGTAAGGAATTATTTTTTTATTTATATTACTAGAGCTTAAAAATGGCATTTGCAGCCTCTTGCTTAAATATTTATAAAGGCATTTGTAGCCTCTTGCACTTTATAAAGGTTCGTCATTGACCATAAGCTACGTCTCCTTAGGTAATATTTCACCTAACGATGGTAACTCGTATAGAAGATTATTAAGAAGGTATTGACAGTCATATAAATCTTAATACGAGAAAGTAAAAGCAACATTGCAATCCTGACCTAAAATTTTAAAACAGTTATCCCTTGGTTCCACATGTACTCAACTTATCGTGCTTGAATGACACAAAAATAATGCTGGTCGCAGATGCATTGACATGAACTCTTTTATACGTCGTCTTGAGGTTGTTTGGATTTCTATTTAAGCCAGAGGATCTATTGTGATTTTTTTTTTTAATTCGTCGTTGTCGTGACTTCAAGGATAAAAAGTAATTTCAATTGTGAACTTGTTCAGATACAAAAAATCTGTTTAGGAGTACTTCAACATAATCATACTAGAATGAAACTAAAAACCGCATACTTTTGGGCGAATATGTTAAATATGAAACTTCCACAAATGCAGTCTAAATTAGTATGAAAACATACACAAATCAAAAAATCAGAAAACGCTTCTGCGGGGGAAAAATTCCAATTACGAATAATAAAAATTAACACATCCATAATTAAAAATGAGGTTATATATAAAAAAAAAATAAAAATACATGTAAAGTTCTTAACAATAACTTTTTAACGAGTAGGTAGTCGAGAAAAGTGAGAAATTTAGAGATATAAAGGATTTTTAAAAATCTGTATGAATTCTTGTTAAAATTGCTCTGAATGGTGATAGCAATTATGAATGTAAATTAGGTACTGACAGTCGGAAATAAATTAAAACGAGAAAGTATGAACATCATTGCAGTACTGAGGTATGAGATTAATTAGGGTTTAAAACTTGGTTCTTCATATCCGAGGATTAATCGTGCATGACCGACCAAAAAAAAAAAAAAATGCAGTTGCAGCAGTACTGAAATGAACTATTGTAAATGTTGTCTTGAGATCGTTTACATTTTTCCTTTAGACAGAGGCTTTATTAAATGATATTTTTTCTTTTACCGTAGCCTTAACTTCAACAATCAAAAAAAGGTGCCAATTATGAAAGAAACCATCCGATATGGGAGTAATTTTAAACTGATATACTCAAGGGATGCTTAAAACCTCTTATTTGCGTGTGAAAACGCTAAATATGCAACTTCCAAAAAGGTACTCTAAGTTGGTTCAGAAAATCACCCAGTTGTTTCTAAAACTCAGAAAACAATTCTGAGAGTGAACCGTTCAGGGAAAAAAAAAAAAAAAACTATTTGAAGAGATAAAGTAACAAATAAATGTCGATTCACACGTCAATTGAGCTGGCATCTGAGATGTAAGTTTCAAATGATGAGGGGTTCATCGAAACAAGTGAGAAATATAGAGTTAGAAAGCATTTTATTTTGGTCTGTAAACCTCTGGGTTTAAAATGGTATTTTGAGCCTGCAGATTGAAAAAAAAAAAAAAAAAAAAAAAGGATATTTGTCTATTATGAAGGTTCGTGTTTGACCACAAGCAAGTTTCCTTAGATAAAATCACTGCAAACTGTGACAACCTGTGAAAATGAAAATTTAGCTCTTGGCTGTCAGACAAAAAATAATACGAGAAATTAAAAATTAATTGCAACTTTGATACATGAAATCAATTACCATTTATAACTTGATTCCTCATCTCCGTACACTTATAGTGCATGTTACAAAAAAAAAAAAAAAAAAAAAGCAGGTTGAGGGAACACTGAATGAACTGCTCTGAATGTTGTCTTGAGATTATTTGGATTATTATATCAGCATGAGAGTCATTTGTGACTTTTCTTATTTTTAGCGGTAACTTCATTATGAAAAATGGTACGAGTTGTGAAGCTGTTACGGTAAAAGCACCCGCTTTAAGAATAATTCAAAACTATTATACTAGAGTGATCCTAAAAAACACAAAGAACAAAGACGATAAATATGCAACTTCCACAAATGTACTCTAAATCAGAAAACATTTCTGAGGGTGAAAAAATTCCGCCTCGGAAATATATTAAAAAAAAAAATCATGTCCAAGGAGAATTGAGGTAACATACAAGATGAAATCAGTTCACACTTAAAGAAGGCTAGCTTTTGAAGGGTTTAAGCCAAAAATAAGAGAGACGAGGAAACAACTCGGAAATTTAGAGATAGAACGGATATTAGTTTTATCTGCATAACTAGCTCTTGAAAGTGTCTCATTGAGACTCCTTATTAAATAATAAATAAATAAAGGGGGGGAGGGGAATATTTTCACATTATGACGATTCGTGTTATAAGCCACTCCGAAAGGCAATAAAATGTTTAAAAGAAAATTATTTACGTATTAACAGAAATATAAATATTAATAGGAAACAGTAAGTACAACATTGCCATACTTAGATAAGCAAGTTATAAACATAATTTGGTTCCTCATGTACGCAGATTATTTGTGCATGATGTATAAAAAAATATCAGGTTGTAGGAGCACTGACGAAGTGTTGTGTATGTTGTCTTGAGACTGATTGGGTTTTTATTTGAGGGTCTTTTAAGTTACTTTTATTTTCATTGATCTTAGTCGTCACTTCAAAGAGAAAAAGTAGTACCAACTGTGAACTAGTTACTATTGATAGCATCCGGTTCGGTGGTAATTCAAAAATATTTTACCAGAGTGATGGCATTCTTAACTTATTTTTGGGCAAAAACAGCTAAATATCGAACTTCTATGAAGGTACTCTCAATTGGTTCAGAAACACACCTAAATATTTCCCAAATTCAATAGATATTTCTGAGGAAAAAATATCATTTAGGGAACGTGAAACAAGAAATCAATTCACTCTGAAAGAGAGCTGGCATCTGAAGTGATTGATAAAAATGGGTTTCAGTTGAAGAGAGGGTCATCGAAACAAGCAAGAAATTTAGAATCAATTTTTTTTTTTTTACATATATCTATAACTAACCTTTTAAAATGGCATCTTGAACCCCTGACAATGAAAAAAAAAGAAAAAAAAAAAGGAATATTTGCACTTTATGAAAGCTCGTGTTAGACCCAAGCAACAATTCCTCAGGTAAAATCACTTCGAATGGGGTTAACTCGTATAAAGGAAAATTGAGGATGTATTGACTATCAGATAAAAATTGATACGAGAAAGTAAAAACAGATCTACAATATATATATCTTGGTTCATTACTTCCGCAGATTTATCGTGCATTACAGATTAAAAAAAAAAAATGTTGCTTGTAGGAACATTGACATGAACTAGTCTATAGCTCGACTTGAGATTGTATAGATTTTTACTTTTGCAAGAGGGTCTGTTTAATTACTTTTCATCATTGATTATAGCGGTCAATTCATGGATAAAAATTAGTTCCAATTGTGAACTCGTTACGACAAATACCATCCGCCTTAGGAGTTATTTAAAACTATTGTCCTTCAGTATTAAAAAAAAAAATCTTTTGGCCAAATAGCTAAATATGTAACATTCACAAATGTATTCTAATTTGGCTGATAAACACATTCAAATGTTTTTAATGTTCAAGGAACATACCTCAGGGTGAAAAAAAAATAAAAAAAATAAAAGGAATTTCCATCTACCAGGAAAAATGAAGTAACAAGAAGAAATCGATTAACACCTAAAGAGAGTTGGCTTTTGAGATGCTTAAGCACAATAACTTTCAATTGATGAGGGGTTCATCTAATAAAGTGGGAAATCTAGGGTACAAAATGATTTTATTTTTATCTATATTACTAGGTTTTTAAAAGAGAGTGTTGAGCCTCCTGATGAAAGAAAAAAATAATTATTGCACATCATGAAGATTCGTTTTAGACCGTAAGCCATATTTCCTTCTGAAAATTATTTTGAACAGTGATAATACTTACAAAAGAAAATTGAGGTACTGACTGTCAGAAATAAAAATAAGGAAGAACAACACTGCAGTACTGAGTTATGAGATTTATGAAGATTTAAAATCTGGTTTTTCATGTCGGCAGATATATAGACCGAAATAAAAAAGGGAGGGAGGGGGAATGCAGGAGTATTGAAATAAAAATAATTGTATATGTCTTCATAACGTTTAGATTTTTGCCATACAAAGAGAGCATGTTGACTTTTTTTTTTCTTCATCGTAGCAGTGACTTCAGCTATAAAAAATACTGCCATTTTTTTTTTTACGAAAAAACATCCAATAAAGTAGTATTTCAAAACTATTACTGAAATGATGTTTAAAACTTCGCATTTGCTGGTGAAAACGTTAAATATTCAACTTCCTCAAATGTACTCTAAATTAGTTGGGATAATCGATTCTAATATTCAGGAAACAATTCTGAGAGTGAAAATGGCCGTTTAGGAAAAAAAATCCATCCATAAAGATAAAGTTACACATAAAAAGTCGATTCAGCATAAACTGAGCTGGTATCTTAAGTGGTTAAAAGTAAGATTCAAATGATGAGAGGTTCACAGAAACAAGTGAGAAATTTAGAGAGAGAAATTATCGTATTTTTATCGTTAAAACTATGCTTTTACAATGGCATTTTGGGCCTACTAATAATATTTAAAAAAAAAAAAAAAGAAAGGGAATATTTGCCCAATATGAAGGTTCGTTGTAGACCATCAGACACATTTCATTAGGTGAAATCACTCCGAACTCTGGTAACTCGTGAAAATGAAAATTGAGGAGCTATTAACTGTCAGATAAAAGTTAAGACGAGGAAGTATAAACATTATTCCAATACTGAGATAGAAATTAATTAGTATTTTTAACATGATTTTTCATCTCCGTAGATATATAATGCATGACAGTTATAAAAAATGAAGGTTGAAGGAAAACTGAATGAACTGTTCTACAGTATAATTATGTCGTCGTGAGATTGTTTGGATTTTTACGTTACCAAGAGGGTCATTTGTGACTTTTTTTTTCCATTTGTTGTACCAGGAAACAGGATAGAAATTGTTACGAGTTGTGAGCATCCCCTTTAGGAGTTCTTCAAAACTATTCTATTGAATTGATCCTAAAAACTGCATAATTAAGGGTGAAAACGCTAAACATGCAACTTCCACATATGAGCTCTAACACATACAATTGTTTCTAAAATTCAGAAAACATTTCTGAAGGTGAAATAATTCCACCTCGGAAAAAAAAAAAAAACTAATTTATACGGAGAAATAAGGCATCATATTACACGAAATTAATTCACCCGTACAGAAGGCTGGCATTTGAAGGGTTCAAACCCAGAAACACGTAGAAACAACTCGGAATTAAGATAGGAAAATATTTTTATCTGTATAACTAGGGGTTGAAAGTGATATCTGTGACTCTTGATCAAATTTTAAAGAGCTAATATTTTCACATTATGACGGTTCGGTTAAATCACTCCGAAAGCCAATAAATCACTTAAAAGAAAACTGTTTAGATATTGACAAATATTAAGAGGAAAAGTAAATACAACATTATCATACTGAAATATGCAATCTATTGATTACGTGGTTTCTCATTTACGAAATTTAATTTGCATGCTATCAAAAAAAAAAAAAAAAATAAAAACAGCGAAATCACTATATATGAAACTTCCAAATATGTACTCTAAATTGGTTGGGAAACACATCGTCTAAAATTCGGAAGACTTCTGCGGATGAAAAAAAATATATATATCACATTTAGGAAACATACCGTAACAAGAAATCGATTCATACGTAATGAGAGCTTTCATCTGAAGTGTCATCGAAACATGCGGGAAATTAAGAATTAGTTTTTTATTTTAATCTGTATAACTACAGCTTTAAAATGGCATCTTGCGGCTCGTGATTAGATTGAAAAAAAATATATATTTTTTCACATTATGAAGCTTCATGTGAGACCATAAAGCACATTTCCTTATGTAAAATCACTTCGAATGGTGTTAACTTGAGGAGTCATTGACGATCAGTTAGAAAGTAATACGAGAAAGTACAAACATTATTGCAATATTAAGATAGAATAAATTACCATTTTTACTTTGATTCCTCATCCCCGTGGACATATAGAGCACTTTACCAAAAAAAAAAAAAAAAAAAAAAATGCAGGTTACAGGAACACTGAATGAATTGCTCTAAATGTCGTAGTGAGATTCTTTGGATTTTTACGTTAGCAAATGGGGCATTAAACTTTTTTCATATATTTTAGCAGTAACTTCAGGATAAAAAATAGTAGTAGGTGTGAACTTGTTACGGCAAAAGCATCCGCTTTACGAGTAATTCAAAACTATTATACTGGAGTGATCCTAAAAAACGAATAATTGAGAGCGACATCGATAAATTTCCGGCTTCAATAGATGTACCCTAAATAAGATGGGAAACACACACAATTGTTTCTAAAAGTCAGGAAACATTTCTGAGGGTGAAAAAAATCCGCCTAAGAAAAGAAATCAATAGAGAGAATTGAGGTAACATCAGACGAATTCGATTCACACGTAAAGAAGGCTGGCATTTGAGAGGTTTAAGTCCAAAGAGTTTCACTTGATTACAGAGACGTCGAAACATCTCGGAAATTTATCGATGAAACTTTTTTTTTTTTTATTAGCATAACTCGGGCTTTAAAATGGCATCTTAAACCTCACGGTCAAATTAAAGAAGGGAAAATTTTCATATTATTACCGTTCATTATCCATATTTCCTTTTGTAAAATCATTCCGAAAAACGAAAAATCGTTTAAAAGAAAATTGTTTAGATATTGACGGTCAGATGAATATTAAGAGGAGAAATTAAATAAAACATTGGTATAGTGATTCAATTTATAAACACAGCTTGGTTCCTAATAAACGCAGATTTACTGTGCGTCATAAATATAAGGATGCAGGAGATTGACGAACTCTCGTGTATGTTGTCGTTTGACTGACTGGATTTTTTTCTTTTCATTCATTTTAGCCGTGACTTCAAGGATAAATAGTGCCAATGGTGAACTAGGTACAACTCATAGCAGCAATGGGGGTAATTCAAAAATATTATTCTAGTTTGATGGCCGTTTAAACTTATTTTTTGACGAAAACCGCTAAATATGCAACTGCCACATGTGTACTGTAAATTGGTTCTGAAATACATATATTTCTGAGAAAAAAAACTAGGAAACAACAAGAAATCGATTCACATTGAAAAAGAACTGGGATCTGAAATGACTGATAACAGTAAATTTCAATTGATGGGAGGGTCATCGAAACAAGCGAGAAATTTAGAATTAAAGTTTTTTTTTTTATCTGAATAACTAGCTCTTTAAAATGGCATCTTAAGCCTCGTGATTGAATTTCAAAAAAAAAAAAAAAAAAAAGAATATTTGCAGACTATAAAGGTTTGTATTAGACCCAAGCATTTCCTTAGGTAAAATCACTTCGAATGGTGTTAACTAGTATAAAGGAAAATTAAAGGTGTACTGACTATCAGATGAAAGTTAATGCGAGAAAAAACAGATTTCCAATACTGAGATATGAAATTAAAAATATACATATCACTTGGTTCCTCATTTCCGCAGGGTTATCGTGCATTACAAAAAAAAAAAAAAAAATGTCGCTTGTAGGAGCATTGATATGAATTCTTTTATAAGTAGACTAGAGATTGGTTGGATTTTTAATTTTGCAAGAGGGTCTGTTTTATGACTGTTTTCATTGATTATAACAATAACTTCATGGATAAAAAGTAGTTCCAATTGTGAACTTGTTACGATAAATACCATCCGCCTTAGGAGTAATTCCAAACTTTTGCCTTTGAGTGGTAATAAAAACCCCGTAACTTTTGACCAAACCACTAAGTATATAACTTTCACAAATGTACTCCAATTTGGCTGCTAAACATCCGGATTTCTCTAAAATTCAAGGAACATATTGTATATGAGAGTGAAAAAAGGCCTCACAGAAAAAAAAAAAAATCCATCTATAAGGAGAAATGAAGTAACAAAAAGAAATCGATTAACACCTAAGGAAAGCTGGCATTTGAGGTGTTTCAGCACAGCCTTCAGCTGATGAGAGGTTCATCGAATAAAGTAGGAAATATAGAGTATGAAAGGTTTTTATTTGTCTGTATTACTAGGTTTTTAAAATTGTATGTTGAGCCTCGTGATGAAATAAGAAAAAAATGATGATTGCATATTAAGAAGGTTCGTGTTAGACCGTAACCCACATATCCATTGGTAAAATCACTTCGAACAGTGATAACACTTATAAAAGGAAACTGGGGTATTGATATTCAGAAAAAAAAATTAAAACGAGAAAGGAAGAACAGCATTGCTTTAATGAGATATGAGATTAATGAAGATTTATAACTTGGTTCTTCATGTCCACAGATTTATGGTGCTAGACTGGCATAAAGGAAAAAAAAAATCCAGCCTGCAGGAACATTGAACTATTGTAAATGTCGTCTTCGTATCGTTTAGATTTTGCCTTAGAAAGAAGGTCTATTAAAAGACACTTTTTCTTTCATCGTAACCGTTACTTTAACAATAAAAAGTAGTGCCATTTGTGATTTTTTAACAAAAAAAAAGCATCCGATATAAATATGTCAAAATACTGAAGTAATTCAAAACTATTATACTTAAGGGAGGCTTAAAGCTTCGTATTTGCGGGTGAAAACGCTAAATATGCAACTTCCACAAATGTACCCTAAAAGAGGAAGGAAACACACTCAATTGATTCTAAAATTCAGAAAACAATTCCGAGGGTGAAAAACGCAATTTAGGGGAGATAATCCATCTATAACAAGAGATAAAGTAACATATAAAAAGTCAATTCAACGCAAATTGAGCTTTCATCTGAGGTATTTAAACTCAGTAAGTTCATAGAAACAAGTGAGAAATTTTGAGAGAAAAAATTTTATTTTCATCCGTAAAACTATGGGTTTAAAATGGCATTTTGAGCCTCCTAATCATTCTCGCACATAAAAAGCAAAAAATAATAATTTTTTTTCATTCATTGTAGCCGTATCTTCAGGATAAAAAATGGTACGAGTTTTGAACTTTTAAGGAAAAATCATTTGCCCTGAGAGTTATTCAGAGTGATCCTAAAAACCGCATAATTAAGGACGAAAAGCTAAATATGCAACTTCCACATATGAACTCTAACTTAGGTGGGAAACACAATTGTTTCTAAAATTCAGAAAACATTTCTGAATTAGAAAAATTTCCTTCATTAAAAAAAAAAAAATCATTTATAGGGAAAAATGAGCAAACATAGATGGAATTGATTCACACGTGCAGAAGGGTGGCCTTCGAAAGATTTAAGCCCAAAGAGTTCCATTTTATTAGAGTGGAAACCGCTCAAAAATTTAGAGATAAAGCGGATTTTATTTTTATCTGTATAAGTAGTCTGGAAAATGGCATCTGACACTCGATTAAATTTAAACAATGCCAATATTTTAACATTATGACAGTTCGTGTTATATCGTAAGCTCTACTTCCTTAGGTTTAATCACACCAAAGGCGATAAATCGTTTAAAAGAAAATTGTTTACGTATTGACAGTCAGATAAATATTATAGGAGAAAGTAAATACAACATTGTCATACTAAGATATTAAATTTATAAATATTACTTGGTTCCTCATATAGGCAGGTTTATTGTGGATGGCGTTCAAACGAAAATCAACGAAATCGCTCAATATGAAACTTCCAAAAATGTGTTCTAAATTGGTTCTGAAACAAAGAAAGTTTCCAAAATTCAGAAGCCATTTTTTATTGTGAAAAATATAACATTTAAGAAACTTATAACAAGAAATAAATTCACACGTAAAGAGAGCTGGCATCTGAGGTGTTTCAAAACAATCAGGTTCAATTGATGGGAGGTCATCGAAATAAGCGAGAAATTTAGTATTAGAAGGGTTTTTAATTTTATCTGTATAATTATCCCTCCAGAATGGAATCCTGATTGAATATATATATATATATATATATATATATATATATATATATATATATATATATATATATATATATATATATATATATATATATATATTGTTACGGAACAGAGAGATAATGAACACTTCAAGTGAGAATACTAAAATCACTACTATCCCGCAAAATTCCAGGTTCAAAACAAAAAACTTAGGTAAAATTACAAGTTAATGTTTAATGCTCAAACTAACAACTAAACATTCAGGACACATAAGGATAATGTAATGGTAAAGCAGGTTACATATTTGGTTAACTGCAATAGCCTCTATTAACACGAATTTAGCAAGAGCAAATTTATCTAAGCCCTGATAAAATGAGAAAACCGGATAATGCTCAGTTAAAGCATGATATAATATTATTACAGATACAAAATATTACTAACTGGCTGACAGCAAAAACCCCATCAGGCATACGAATTAACGCCTTATGCTATACAGTACAAGAAAAATGGTAATAACACTTATAATCAAATTATACAGCAGCTAGATGGCTGGAGACTTCCTGAGCACCCACAAAAATAATAATACACTATACAGGGGAGAACAGAGAAGTGAACAAAATGGGGAGTAGATCTAAGTGGCAACTAATGCAGAGAGGGGGCCGGCAGAGCCTGATTCAACTTGCAAGAAGGACGCGCAAACGAAGGCACAAAGGACGAAGAGTTGACAGTCCTGCTCTGAACAACAGAAACAACGACTTTACTATAAGGGGGAGAACACGCAAGGGCGTGAGGTAGAACACGCAAGCCTGGTCACTATGGAAGCCACGTGGTGAACAAAGCATGCAGTATACTGTACATTAGAATTATACAAAGGATGATGAAATCATAGGCTATGTAACACCTCCCAACAAAGAAAAGAAATTTACAAAGGAAATTTCTTATTACTCTAAAACAATCCGTCTAAAATCTAGATAAGCAATCTGCAATAACATTTTCTTTCCCCTTGACATGTCGTATGTCTAATGAATACTCCTGAAGAAGTAGACTCAATCTTGTCAATCTCTGATTTTTATCTTTAAACTTACTAAGGAATTTCAGTGGGTTATGGTCGGTATAAATAAAATAAAATGAAATAAAATGAAAAATGCTGTAAACCCAAAATCAAGGCCAAAAGCTCTTTCTCAATAGTGGAGTACTTCTTTTGAGGTGGAGTGAACCTCTTACTGTAATAAGATACAGGGTGTTCAATACCCTGATCATCCTCTTGCAGCAAAACAGCCCCAGCTCCTGTATCACTTGCGTCAACAGCCATCTTAAAAGGCTTAGCAAAATTTGGAGTAGCGAGCACTGGCTGACTTAATAGGATAGCTTTCAGTTTACTGAAAGAGGATTCACAGTTATCGGTCCAGACAAATTTAACTCCCTTTTTCAGTAGGTCTGTAAGTGGTGATACAAGAATTGAAAAGTTAAGAACAAATCTCCTGTAATAACCTATCATTCCCAAAAATCTTTGTAGCTTTATCCTACTTTTAGGTCTGGGAAGATCACTTATAACCTGAACCTTAGCCCCTGGTGGTGCAACATGTCTATCACCAATTACGTACCCAAGGTACTAAAAATTAGCTTGATAAAACTCACACTTTAATAAATTAGCTACAAGATTAGCCTGAACCAAACGCTCAAGAAATTTACTGACATGGCATAGGTGATCTTTCCAGTTGTCACTGAAGATTAATACATCATCAATATAAACAACACACCCTGCCAAACCCTCTGTTACAACATTCATGAGCTTCTGAAAAGTGGCTGGTGCATTCTTCATACCATATGGCATTACAGAACATGCAAAAGTCTTTCCTATTGTTACAAAACATGAGATCTCCCTAGCACGTTCAGTCATAGGTACTTGCCAGTATCCCTTTACCAAATCAAACTTACTTATGTACGTAGCCTTTCCGATCTTGTCTATGCAATCTTCCACGCGAGGGAGAGGGTAAGTGTCTGTTTTGGTTATCTGATATAACACGTCTGTAGTCGATGCAAAGCCGCTGTGACCCACCTGGCTTAGGGACTAGAGTGACAGGAGAACTCCACTCGCTCTGACAGGGCTCAATCATCTTGTGGTCCAACAGGTAGCCAAGCTCCTTCTGGATGAGAGGAGCTTTCACTGGGTTCACACGGGAAGGAGGCAGTTTAATTGGCTTTCCGACTCCAACATCATCATGCATCAACACAGTGGTTCTTCCTGAAGTGGCACGGAACACTTGCGGGTACTCCTGCAGTAATGCCGAAAACTCCTGCCTTTCCTCGGGAGTTAGATGCGAAAGCTTAGTCTGGAGATCATTCATGATATCAGGATTCTTCCCCAAACTATCAGACTCATACAGCGTGGGAGAACTTCACTTGCAGATTCGGGTGGAACAGCTACAGTGCAGACTGGGTTATTTTCGTCCCACCTGATATAACTTTAGCATGTTGATGTGACAAAGTTGCTTGTTCTTTCTACGATCTGGTGTGGCGATGACATAGTTGACATCACTGAGTTTCTTCGCCACGAAATAAGGACCACTAAACTTGGCTTGAAGAGGTTGCCCATGCACCGGTAGCAGAATCAAAACCTGATCTCCTGGCTGAAAGTGGCGTAACCTGGACTTCTTATCATACCGTCTTTATCTTCTGAGCAGCTCCTAAATTCTCTCTCGCCAGCTGTAAAGCAGTGGACAGCCGTTCTTTGAACTTCATCACATACTCCAGCAGGTTGACGTCATCTTCCTCCGACAGCCAGCATTCCTTGAGTAGCTTAAGGGGTCCTCTTACTTCATGGCCAAACAGTAGTTCAAAGGGTGAGAAGCCCAGTGATTCATTTGGAGATTCTCTTGCGGCAAATACAATGAATGGAAGACCTTTATCCCAATCTTTCTGATATTCCAAACAGTATTTCCTGAGCATCGATTTGAGTGTTTGATGATATCTCTCCAACGCTCCTTGGCTCTGGGGATGGTAAGCTGAAGACGTGATCTGGGTGATGCCCAACTCTTTCAGAGACTGCTTCAAAACATTTGACATGAAATTACTTCTCCGGTCTGACTGTACCTCCATGGGCAGACCAAACTTGGTGAAGAACCCTAGCATTTCCTTAACCACGTTCTTTGCTGAGATATTTCTAAGTGGAATGGCTTCAGGATAACGAGTAGCCATATCAATCAGGGTCAACACATAAAATCCTGAAGAAGTCTTAGGAAGAGGGCCCACAATATCCACCAACACACGGGTGAATGGCGCCTCAGAAGGAGGAATGGAAACTAGAGGTGCAACCTTTTCGGTCTGATTACACTTCCCCACAACTTGACAGGTGTGACAAGAGTTACAATACCAGGAAACATCTCTGAAGATACCTGGCCAGTAGAAGTGTTTCAAAATGCGTGCCACAGTCTTCCTCACTCCAAGGTGTCCTGCCAAACTGGAATCATGATCCACTCTAATAATATCCTGCCTACAAACACGAGAGATGACAACTTGATGTACAACCTCCCATTCAAAGTCGGCTGATGCTGTTGGGGGTCTCCACTTCCTCATAAATACTCCTGACTTTATATAATAGCAAGCAGAAGCACCAGCTGACTCTTCCTCACTGCAAGCAGAGTTAGCTAGACCTTTCAACTCAGGGTCAGCAACCTGCAGCTCAACCAACTATTGACGAGACAAGTTATCAACACTACGGGGTACTGCCTCATCTGGTGAGTGTTCCAAATTAGCAGTAAAGTGTCAGCTAGGTTAAAATCATCTTTATCCTCTGTCACCAGTAACTTTAGACTTAGCCCTAGTGACAGCACATGCAGAGAACACCTCAGGGATATCACAATCCTGGGTCGCAGTCACTGGTTCACTAGACAACTGAGCTGGACATACGTGACTTCCACCAATATCATTTAAAAGAATGTTACACCTGACATTGGGAGTGTCTCAACCAACCCAACCATAACGGAACCATTAACAAAACCAGACTCTAAATTCACTCTGCATAGAGACAGAGAAGTAATTATTCCCTACACCTTGTAAGATTACGGTTTCATCAGAGGAATTAACATTAGAGCCTAGAACACTGGTCAGCATAAGGGATTGCAAGCACCTTTATCACGATATATTTTAACTGATTTCCTGTCATTACTGTCCAGACGACTGACAAAACCATCAGACAGGAAATTAGCACATGAACTCTTGAGAGTGTCACCCACGTTACTGCTCAAAAGAGGAGCTTCATGAGAATTTAATTTACCCCTCAAAGCAGGTTCAGTTAACTCGGTTAAAGAATTCTGGGAACTCTCAAGGGTGGACACTAGACCAATTGACTGAATATTTAAAGACTCCTTTTTGTTCACATCACACTGTCTCCTGAAACATTTCTCCGTAGTATGACCAAGCTTACTACAATAAGGACATTTACTTTTCGGAAATCTAGAGGTGAAGCTGGTATTTACTTCCTGAGAAACATCATCTTTATTCTCTTTCCTGTTACCTGTACTCTGAGTAGAGGCAACGTACTTACTCTCAGCTTTCCTTTTTTCTTTAGAATATCTCTTGTGAGTGAGAAGATATTGATCAGCTAAAACTGCAGCATCAGACAAATTATCTATTCTTTTCTCACCTTTTGAAGACCTCCAGCAAAATCATCTGCTAAAATTTATCAAAATCAGAATTTACAGTCTTAGAATTTAACCACTGCTCTAACAGATTTTTGATTTTTGCATACTCAATATGGGATTGCTTATCTTGCTTATAAGTTGTCCAAAATTTTACTCTATAGAACAAGCTCATAGGCCTTAAGAATCAAGCTCTTAACTACATCATAATTATCAGATTGATCCTGAGGCAAAGATGCATAAGTTACTTGAGCTTTATCGGTGAGAACAGTTTGAAGGAGTACTGGCCAATACTTTTTGGGCCAGTTAAAACCTGTAGCTACCCTCTCAAACAACTGAAAATATTTTGTTAAATCAGATTCATTAAAAGGAGGGACAAGTTTAACATTTTTAGCCACATCAAAATCATCAGAGCTAGATGATCCAGTTCCACCTTGTTTCATGCGATACTCATGATCTGCCTGAATCCTAGCTAGTTCAATTTGTTCCTGAGCCTGTGCCTCTGCCTCCTGAATACGAGCCTGAGACTCAGCCTCCTTAGCACGAGCCTCCTGCAGGGCTAGATGTAACTTAGCTATTTCAATCTGCGTTTGTTCATCTGGAGGAGTTACATTAAACAAGCTTTTATTAATCATATCAACAATTTGATCTTTAGAATGATGAGAGCGAACAGCAATTCCCAATTGTTGACCAACAAGCCTAAGTTCATTCATTGTTCTGTTTTCTACATCTCACACTGTTTGCACATTTGACAAAAAATCTTTGGCTTCATCAAGAGTAGTAATAGTAGACATCATGAATAAATCACAGTCACAAACTATCAAGCAATATCCTTATGATAATATCCTGAATATCCTGATAAGAGGTCGCCAAATTTATGTTACGGAACAGAGAGAGATAATGAACACTTCAAGTGAGAATACTAAAATCACTACTGTCCAGCAAAGTTCCAGATTCAAAACAAAAGAGTTAGGTAAAATTACAAGTTAAAGTTTAATGCTCAAACTAACAACTAAACATTCAGTACTCATAAGGATAATGTAATGGCAAAACAGGATACATATATGGTTAACTGCAATAGCCTCTAACTCGAATTTGGCAAGAGTAAATTTGTCAGCCCTGATAAAATGAGAAAATATATATATATATATATATATATATATATATATATATATATATATATATATATATATATGAAACTTGGTTCCTCATTTCACCAGATTTATCGTGCATAACGGATACAAAAAAAAAAAAAAAAAAACGGCGGCTTGCAGGAACATTGCATGAACTATTCTTTAGGTAGACTTGAGATTGTTTGGATTTTTACTTTTACGAGACGGACTTTTTTTTTTTTTTCATATATTGTAGCTAAAACCTCAGGGATAGACAATAGTTCATATTGCAAAGTTGTCATGATAAACACTATCCGCTTTTGCAGTAAATATAAACTATTATCCTTGAGTGATGCTTGAAGAAGAGCATCTTTTGGCGAAAACGCTAGATATGTAACTCTCATAAATGTACTCTAAATTGACTGCTAAACACCTATATTTTCTAAAATTCAAGGAACATTTCTGAGTGAGAAAATGAGGCATAAGAAATACTTTTAAAAACTCCATCCATCATGTGAAATGAAGTAATGTAAGAAACTGATTAACACCTAAAGAGAGATAGCAGTGGAGGTGTTTAAGCACAATAAATTTCAACTGATGAGAGGTTCATCGAATGAAGTGGGATATTTAGAGTAAAAAAGGATTCCATTTATAACTGTATTACCAGGGCTTTAAATTTGCATATTGAGCCTCTAATTATATAAGAAAAAAATATTTGCACATTATGAAGGTTCGCATTAGACCACAAGCCACATTTCCTTACATATAATCGCTACGAACTGATAACTCGTAAAAAGGATAATTGAGGATCTTTTGACTTTTATATAAAAAATTAATGAGATAAGGTATAAACATTCTTGCAACACTGGCAAATTATAAATGATTAAATAACCATTCTTCATCTTCGTATAGACATATATAGTGTATGAAAGTTATTTTTAAAAAAAAGTAGGTGGAAGGAACACTGAATAAAATGTTCTAAATGTCGTCTTGAAATTGTGTGTGTGTGTGTGTGTGTGTGTGTGTGTGTGTGTGTGTGTGTGTGTGTGTGTGTGTGTGTGTGTGTGTGTGTGTTTCATTTGTTGTAACGGTAACATCAGTATAAAAAATGGTACTGATGTTGAACTTGTTACGGTAAAAGCATCCGCTTTAAGAGTGATTCAAACCTACTAAAGTGATCCTAATAATTTTATAATTAACGGCGAGAACACTAAATATACAACTCCCACAAATGTACTATAAGTTAGGTGGGAAACGCTCTCAGTTGTTTCTAAAATTCAGAAAACATTTCTGAGGGTGAAAAAATTCCGCCTCGGAAAAAAAAAAAAAAAAACTAACGAGAAATGAGGAAACAAAATAAATTAAATCGATTCACACTGCCGGAATTTGACGGGTTTTAGCCCAAAGAATGTCATTTGAAAATTGACGTGGAAACAACTTGCAGATTTATAGACATTAGATATTATTCTTATTTGTATAACTAGAGCCTCTTGGAATATTTTCACATAATGATGATTCGTGTTATATCATTATCCACATATATTTTGGTAAAATCACTCCGAAAGGCGAGAAGTCGTTTAAAAGAAAATTGTTTAAGGTATTGATAGTGGGATAAATGTTAATAGGAGAAAGTAAATACAACATCGCCGTGCAGAGATGTTCCTTATGCACGAAGTTTTATTGTGCAGGTTGTCTTTAAAAAATCAGGTTGTAGGATCACTGACCTGAACTAATGTGTATGTTGTCTTGAGACTGACTGGATTTCTAATTTTGGAAGAGAGTCTATTGGTTGTTTTTCTCATTCATTTTACCAGTGACTTTAGGGATAAAAAGTAATGGAACTGTGAATTAGTTACGAATGATAGCATCCGGTTTGGGAGCAATTCAAAACAACTGAAGTGTTGGCTGTATAAACATTTTTGGTGTCGAAATCACTAAATATGCAACTTCCACAAAAGTACTCGAAATTGGATGAAAAACACACTCAATTGTTTTTAATACTCAGAAGACATTTTTCAGGGTGAAAAAATTACATTTAGGAAACATATAACAACAAATCAATTCACAAGCAGAGAGAGTTGGAATCTGAGGTGCTTAAAAACAATATTACAAAAAATGGGTGGAGTCGCCACAACAAGAGAAAAATTTAGAATAAGAAAAGTTTTTTTTATCTGCATAACTACCTCTTTCAAATGGCATCCTCAGCCTCCTGAATGAATGGAAAAAAAAAAATGAATATTGGCACATTATGAAGGTTCGTCTTAGACCATAAGTTTTGGGGGATAATTAAAAACTATTATACTGGAGTGATGGCTGTATTCTGGATTTATACTTTTTCAAGAGTGTCTGATAAAGCCCTAGTTATACAGATAAAAATCTTATCCGTTTTGTCTCTAAATTTCTAAGTTGTTTTCACGTCTCTAATCAAACGAAAATCTTTAGACTTAAACCCCTCAAATGCCAGCATTCTATACCTGTGATTCGATTTCATCCTACGTATTACCTCATTTTGCCTTGCTACTTACTTTATTTTTCCGAGACGAAATTTTCTCACCGTTAGAAATATTTTCTGAATTTTAGATGTGTTTTCGCCCTCAATTATACGGTTTTTAGGATCGCTCGAGTATAATGGTTTTGAACTATTCCCAAAGAGGACGCTTTTACCGTAACAAAACAACGACCAGTTATTTATCTGGTTACCACTACATATGAAAAAAGTCACAGATGACCCTCTTCCTAACGTAAAAATCCAAACAATCTCCGGAAGTTCATTCAGTGTTCCTTCAACCTGCATTTATTGTAGCTATAATGCACTATATGTCTATGGAGATGAGGAATAAAGATATAAATGGTAGTTAATTATATATCTCGGTATTGCGATAGTGTTTATACTTTCTCGTATAAATTTTTGGGTGTCAAAACCGTATTAATATTCCCTCTCACGAGGCATCACAGTTTTGAGAGATTTTGCCTAAGGAAATGTGGTTTATGGTGTAACACGATCTTTCATAATGTGCAAATATTCTTTTATTTTACATTCAGTCAAGAGACTGGATGTAATTTTAGGGTTTTAACTACAGATAAAAAAGAACATTCGAAATTTCTTGCTTGTTTCGGTGACCCCCACACCAATTCAAAACTTAATATTTTTAAACACTTCACATGCCAGCTCTCTTTACATGTCACTCGATTTCTTGTCATATGCTTCCCAAGTGTGATTTTTTCACCCTCATAAATGTCTTCTGAGTTTTGGAAATAACTGGGAATCGCAATCAACGTTCAGTGCAGTTGCGGAAGCTGCATATTTAGCGAATCGACAAAAAATAAGTTTATACAGTCATCACTCCAGTAAAATAGTTTTGAATTACCCCCAAAGCGGATGCTAGCAACCGTAACTAATTCACAATTGGCACTTCCTTTTATCCTTGATGTCACGGCTAGGATCAAATAATTAAAAAAAACAATAGACTCATCGGAAATTAAAATAAACGTGGCAGACACAACAGTTCAGGTCGACGCTCCTGCAACCTGATTTATATTAGACCCATAATGAACAATAAAGCGAATATCAGGAACCAAGTTATGACTACAAATTGTATATCTCAGTACGGCTATGTATTTCCTTTTTCCTAATAGAATATACCTAATAATCAATACCTAAACAATTTCCTTGTAAACGATTTATTACCTCTTGGAGTGATTTTGCCTTGGTAAATATGGATAATAATATCACATGACCCATGACACTGCAAAAACATTTTATTTTTTTTATATTAGATCAGACTTGAAAACCCTAATATCCGTTTTATCTCTAAATTTTCAAGTTGTTTACACGTCCCTAATCAAACTAAAATCTTTGGCATTAAACTCCTCAAATGCCAGAATTCATTACCTATGAATCGATTTCATCCTGCGTATCACTTAATTTAGCTTTGTTTCTGTTTTTTTTTTTTTTTTCAGGACGGAATTTTCTCACCCTCAGAAAATTTTCCTGAATTTTAGGTACAATTAGGAGTGTTTCCTAGCTAATTTTGAGTACATTTGTAAAAATTTGATATTTAGTGTTTTTGTCCTCAATTATCCGGTTTGTAGGATCACGCAAGTATAATAGTTTTGAATTATTCCTAAAAAGAATGCTTTTACTGTAACAGAACAATCTGACCAATTTTTTATCTGATGTTACCACTAAAAATGAAAAAAATTACAAATGATCCTCTTCCTAACGTAAAAATCCAAATAGTCTCCAGACGACATTAGTACAGTTGATTCAGAGTTCTTTCAACCTGCATTTTTTGTAGTTGCCATGCACTATATGTCTAATTAAATGAGGATTAAATTTATGAATGGTAATTAATTATATATCTTGGTATTGCGATATACCTTCTCGTTTTGATTTTTAGTGAGATTCAAAAGCTCATCAATATTCATTCTCACCAGTTATCACAGTTTTGAGAGATTTTACCTAAGGAAATGTGGCTTATGGAGTAACACGAACCATCATAATGAGCAAATACTTATATTTTACATTCAATCAAGAGGCTCTTTGTAATTTTAAAGAGCTTCTACTGGAAATTTAAAAAAAAATACTCGAAATTTCTCGCTTGTTTCGGTGACCCCCACGTCAATTGAAACTTAATGTTCTTAAACCCTCATATCCCAGTTGTCTTTACTTGTCAATCAATTTCTTGTTAATTTTTTAAATGTGTTTTTTCCATCTTAGAAATGTCTTCTGAGTTTTGGAAATAACTGGGTGTGTTTTCCAATCAGTTTTGAGTACATTTATGAAAGTTGCATATTTAGCGCTTTAACCAAAGAAAACGATTGTACAACCATCACTCCAGTATTTTTGAACTACCCCCAAAGCGGATGCAATCAGCAGTAACTAGTTCACAATTGTCATTACGTTTTATCTTAATAAAAAAAAAAAAAGGGACATTGAAAATTAAAAATCCAGTTAATCTCAACACAACAGACAACAGTTCAGGTCTACGCTCCGGCAACATGATTTCTTAAACAATTCATGAACGATAAAACTGCATATATAAGGAACCAAGTAATGTTTATAAATATTATATCTCAGTAAGGCAGTGTATTTACTTTTTCCTAATAAAATATATCTGATAATCAATACCTAAAAATTTTCTTCCAAAAGGTTTATTGCCTTTCGGAGTGATTTTACCTTATTAAATGATGATAATGATATACGAACCGCCATACTGCGAAAATATTTTATTTTTTTAACGTTTGATCATGAGGCTCAAGAAGCCACTTTAAAGCCCTAATAATAAAGATTATATCCTTTTTTTTTTCTCTAAATTTCCAAGTTGTTTACACGTCTCTAATCAAACTTTTCGGTCTTAAACCTCTCAAATGAAAGCCTTCATTACCTGTAAATCGATTTCATCCTACGTGTTACCTCGTTTACCCTCGTTACTTACTTTTTTCCGAGACGGAATTTTCTCAGCTTCTGAAATGTGTTCTCAATTTTAGATACAATTGGGAGTGTTTCCCAGCTAATTTAGAGTATATTTATGGAAATTGCGTATTTAGTGTTTTCGCCCACAATTATGCGGTTTTTATGATCACAAGTAAAATAGCTTTGAATTATTCTTAAACCTGATGTTTTTACCGTAATTAAAAAAAATATATATTTTTTAATTCTAAAGGTACCACTGCAAATGAAAAATGTCACGAATCTTCTAACCAACGTATAAATCCAAACAATCTCCAGACGTCATTGATACAGTTGATTCAGTGTTCCTTCAACCTGCATTATTTGTAGCTGTCATGCATTAGATGTCTAGGGAGATGAGAAAAATTATAAAGGGTAATTAATTATATATCTCGGTATTGCGATAGTTTATACTTTCTCGTATTAATTTTGATGAGAGTCAAAAGCTCATCAATATTCTTTGTCGCGAGTTATCATTGTTTTGAGAGATTTTACCTATGGAAATGTGGCTTATGGTTTAGCGTGGAACTTCATACCGTGGAAATACTGAAAATAAAAAGGTGACATTCGAAATTCCTCGCTTGTTTCTGTGTCCCCCACATCAATTGAAACTTATTGTTCCCAAACCCTAAGATCCTAGTTCTCTTTACTTGTCAATTGAATTCTTGTCATATGTTTCATACATGTGATTTTTTCCCCTCAGCAATGTCTTCTGAGTTTTGGAAATAAAAGGGTGTGTCCAAATCAATTTTGAGTACATTTGTGGAAGATGCATATTTAACGATTTCGCCAAAAAATTTCTTTATACAGACCACTCCAGTAAAATAGTTTTGAAATACCCCCAAAGCGGATGCTATCAGCCGTAAGCAGTTCACAATTGGCGCTACATTTGATCTTTCAAGTCACGACAAAGATGAATTAAAATGAAAAAAAAAAAAAAACGGAAACTAAAAATCCAGTTGATCTGAACATTAATGACAAAAATTCGGGTCGACGCTCCTGTAATTGGATTTGTGTATTTTTTAGAACAATCATGAACAATAAAACTGCGTATATGAGGAACCAAGTTGTCACGAGGGGATGTAAATGTAAGAATTAAAAATACTTGATATTACTTGAAAGTAGAGACAAGGAACTGATGCGAAAATCTAGTAAGTTTTACTTTATGTCGGCTTACTTCCCCGATTCTCTAAGGACGAGAATTTATAAACTTTCTCAATAGTACACAGCAGAGACTAATGACTATTTGTTAGTAGAGTTAGCCTCTTGAGAAAGTGACTCCACCCCTGACAATCAATAACTAGTGCGAATAATAATAGGTTCTCGCCGGTGCTTAACTGCTGGCTGGCACAACGGATTTGTTTGATACAAAAGAACTGGCCTAAGTACCAGTTATGGATAATGTAAAGAGTTTGTGCAAACTAGGAGCGGTAACTAAAGTAAGCTTAATGTGGAGAAATAAAACACGATTCTAATTACATTAAGCTCAAAGAAAAGAACTGTAAATTTATTGATTACAATGAAATTTACGTTATATGAATCTCAAAAATGAATTCAAAAGGGGAATTCTCGGTCACTAAGGGACTCATGAATTCAAATAACAAAGGAAATACACTCACTACTCGCTCATCCAAAGCTAATCGAACTTAAGCCTAGAAAAACGAACAGAAATACTGGTCAGTGGAGGGACAGAGCCGAACGAAAGACTGCATTTGCGTGATGAACACCAAGCACAGCAATTCGCTGCAAGCTCACTTAGCCGATCACCGTCTAGGTGGATATTCAGGAATTCGCTGTACAACGGAGAAGTTGCTCTCAGCGCTGGGCACAAATGATCCTATCCTCGAGGCGACCCAAAGCTAAGTTCAAACGGGGAGGAGAGGTAAGAGATGGCCGTGTTTGCCGGAAGTAGGCGTGGCCTAACTTCAATAGTCAACATAGAGAGGGCGAATGGTATGGACACGCAATAAATCACTGTGATAGCACTAGAGCATAAAAATGGTCACTTACGAAACAGTGAAATGTTCTGACAACCATCCGGACCGAAGTGCATACAGGGACGGTTGAACTGAGTAATGTCCTGTGGGAATTCCACTAGAGTTCGTGGTTTTCTCACCAAAGTACAATGTCACGAATTTGTATAAATACACTGGCGCGACTTCGTGACATTACACCCCATCAAAATCAAATTTCTTCAGAAAAATTTTGCAATATACATATGTTCATCCTAACTCAGTCAGACAAGATTCACACTGTGGTGTGTGTACTCTCCTGTTACAGGAGAAAATCACTCGCCCATGAGCGTAAAAACCTCGTATTTGCGTTCATACTGTAGCAGCAAGCTTGAGGAAAAAACTTCATGACAGTGAAAATCCTGTACTCAGGTCAAGCTGAGCGAAAAGTTCGCTACATTTACATTAACAACTAGTTATGTCACGTGGTGTATGTAATACACGGTGTAGTTGTGACAGTTGTAGTGTAACTGTACCTATGTGTAAAAGGATATGATACAAATTAATAGTACATGGAGACAACAAGGCAGAAGAGAAGAGGCGGCAGCATGTGGCAGAGACGATCAGCTGATCCGCATGGCAAAACTACTACACCCGCCAGCTGTACCTGCAAAATCAATCAAGGTGGAGCATCAAAAATGTCAATGCAACGAACAATTTTTATCAAATTACAATTTCTCTCTCTGCCTAGTAATCAGTGCTTATGCTACAAAAAGTACACTATTATTTTCTTAATGGATACATTATTAACCAGGAAATGTAGTCCTTGGATTGCTCAAATCTCTCAGAACGGGCAGTTTACTGGTTAAGCCTAACTTTACACACGATTAATATCGGCAAGCTGAGAATCCCTATGCAATCCTGGGCAGGTCACATTTTAACACCCAACGTGGGTGTGAACATTCATATGGATAATGTGCATTCTCTGGGAATCCTCAGAGAGGCCCACAGCTCGAGATACCACAAGATAATTCAAATACAGCCTCGGACTGTCCCTACGGAGGTCTCGAACTTTCCCCTTAACCTACGATACCTATATATGTACAGACTCTGGACATAATGTGTCCTATGTGACCTATGAGCAAGATACTGGGAGCCAAGCTAGTCCTTGGATTACTCAAATCTCTCAGGACCCCTGTCTTGTGGACCCCAGTGTACAACAATTGCCTGTTAGTTGTCAGTTAGCAGGCGAGACATCAGGTCTGCGCCTACATTGTCACTTCCCTTGATGTATCTCACAACAAAGTTAAACTACTGCAAATACAGTGTCCAGCATGTCATTCTTGCATTAGCCATCTTAGTCATACTGAGACTAGTTAAGCGGCATATGATCGGTTTCCAGAGTGAATGGTGCTCCATATAAATAATAGCAATATTTCTTAACACCATCAACCACGACCAAGGGTTCCTTCTCAACAGTACTGTAATTCCTCTCGGTGGGTTTTAGCTTACGGCTGTGATATACCACTGGGAAAATTCCACCTTCCAATTCTTGCATTAATACGGCACCTACTCCATCTTGTGAAGCATCAGTGTGCAGTATGAAAGGTTTGTTGGAATCAGGCAACTGCAAGATAGGCTTCTTACACAGCATATTCTTGAGGGTGGCAAAAGATCTCATGTGCTTCTCCCCATTCAATGGTGTTTGGAGCATGTTTCTGATGCACCTCGTACAACTGTTGGGCGATGAGAACAAAGTTGGGGATAAAACTATGATACCCCACTAGGCCGAGGAATGTCCAAACCTGTTTCTTGGTCACGGGTCTCGGGGCTCCCCTAACCTTTCTGATCTTGTCGCCCTGACACCTGCAGCGATTGTTGCTAACAATATATCCGAGGAACTCCACCTCACTGTGCATAGTTTTACACTTGCTAGGCTTCAGTCATGTCGAAACTCTGGAGTCTACTGAGGACAATTTCCAAGAGTCTGAGGTGCTCCTCCAACGTGGCAGAATGAACGAAGACATCGTCAACGAACATTTCTACTACAACACCATGGAGCACTTGTCTCATGGCATTATTTAATACCGCTGGGGAATTGGTAAATCCAGATGGGAGGACTTTATACTGATACAATCCCCTAGGAGTAGCAAAGGCAGTAAACTGACGGCTCTCGGGGTGAAGGGGAATCTGAAAGAATCCCTTCACCAAATCTAGCTTCGTGAAATATCGTGACCCTGCCAGCTTGGAGAAGATGGCAATATGGTCACCCATTGGCTCAGCATCCACTTTGGTGATTGCATTTAGCCTCCTATAGTCGCCACAAATCCTGACTCCACCATCCTTCTTGCGGACTACTATCATTGGACCACAGTAAGGAGATGAGGACTTTTCAATAATACCTTCAGTCTCCATGTCAGCAATTTCCTTGTATACTGCATCCAATAGTTACATGGGAATCGGATATGGCTTAACCTTGACGGGAGTATCGCTGGTCAATTCAATTTTGTGACAACCTTTGAGAGTCTAGGTTGGTCAGAGAAGACATCAGCATACTGACAGAGCAGTGATCTTATGGTATTCTGGTCACCTAATGCTGTCAGTGTTAAGACATCTCCGACAGTCTCCTCCTGAGGGGACTGAACGGTTAAGGGCTCGTCATCATGGTCATCAGCTGGGATCACCGCAGCTGCCCCGGTTTCTTCCAGTGGCTGGTCACTGACATCAGTCACTCGTAGTCCAGTCTCCTCGGAGTTTGACTCATGATAAGCCTTCAACATGTTAACGTGGAACCTTTTACGAAGTCCCCGTCTAAATTATGTAGTTGAGGTCTGAAATGCTCTCTACTACATCTTATGGGCCCTTCCACTGTGCCAACAACTTGTTCTGGGCAGTGGGGAGTAACACCAATCATTTATCGCCTGGACTGAACTTCCAAAGCTTTGCCTTCTTATAATAAGCTTTCTGAACTTCGCACGCCTTAATCAATTCTTCCTTAGCTAACTCACACATCGACTGGAGGTGGTCAGCTAAATCAAGGATGTAGGTGTAGGTGGTCTTGACTTCAGGGTCGGGTTCTTTATCATCCCAGAACTCGCGAAGGACTTGAAGTGGTCCACGGACTGACCTTCCATACACCAGTTCCAAAGGTGAGAACTTCAAAGAATGCTGTGGTGCTTCTCGGTAAGCAAACAGAAGAGAAGCAATGAACCGCGGCCATTCCTTTGGCTGTTCAGTGGCCATGCACTTTAACATCTTCTTGAGAGTCCCACTGAACCTCTCACACAACTCGTTACACATGGGATGATAGGGCATAGTTCACAAGCCTTGGATGGACAACAACCTGAATGCTTCGTTCATCATTGCAGAGGTGAACTGCGAACCCCGGTCGCTTAAGACCTCTTTGCGGATACTTACGCGACAGAACATTTCAATCAGTGCCTCAGCAACAGTGACAGCCTCTATATTCTTAAGGGCCACAGCTCCAGGCCACCGTGTGCTGAAATCAACAATAGTGAGGATATTCTTTGATCCATCACATGCCCTAGGAGAGATTGGCCCAACAATGTCGGCTGCTACTCTCTCGAACGGTTCAGAGATTATAGGTATTGGTTTCAATGGTACAGGACAGACACATCCCCGGTCAGTGGTATGCTGACACATCACAGGAATGCACAAGCCTAGTTATTTCCTGTCCCATTCCTGGCCAGAACAAGTCAGCTTAGATGCGGTCAGAGGTTTTCTTTTGGCCCATGTGACCTCCCATCACTCAACAATGGCCTAATTCGAAACTGCTTGGCGATACTTCACGGGAACGACAAACTGCAGTTGAACCTCGCCCTGGGGTGTTTGTGACACGGTACAGCTGTCCTCTCTTACGAAGGAACCTGGCTTGACATCCCCGTGATTACTTAATCACATTACCCTCCACATTCTTACACACTGAGGCAAGTGTTGGGTCGGACTGTTGTTCTTGGACATCTTGACTACGAATCAGATCTTGTTGCGTTGCAACGGTCAACAGGGTGACGCGGTTCGGAGCCTTGGCCATGGCTCGTGTTACTGCAAGAGCCGAAGTCTGAGTAGCAACTTCTACGGCGCAACTATTTTTGATGCCTGGTATGTTGCCAATAATGAGGTCAAACAAAAGTTCTGGCATGACAACAGCAGCTGTCAAGCCAGTGTAGAAGGGAGATGCCACCTGGATACGTGCCTCAGGGAACAATCTCACTGATCCATCAATGTCTAACTTGGATCTGCTTACCTGTGTACTTGTCGGGCCGAACTAAACTCTGCTTGACAGAGCAACCTGAGGAACCATTAGCTCTCAGAACATTTATGGAAACACCTCCCACAAACCCTGGCTGAACAAGAAAGGCAGTGTTGCTGGTGGAAGGGTCTGGGGAGGTAGCAGCCAGTCATTGATGAGAATGCGGAACTAACGATGCAGCAAATGTGGTGCCCTGAGAACTAGATGCCTGAGGGGTCGTGCTCACCATCTGAGGAGTTGGAGCACTGGCCACCTGTGACAGAGAGTTCACTGTCGCTGGGGGACTAGTGAACCATGGAGAAGTACCTGTACTGGTAGAGACGGCACCACTGTGTGCTTGTTGTGGAATGAAAGCTGCGTTTGCATCCTGCCTCCAATACACTAAAGTCGTTTGTCCTGACAGGGTTACATGGTTTGTCCTCGCCCTGCTGCAGCTTGAAATACTGCTGCTGGTTAGGGTTCTTGTCGTACCGCTTCCAATCAGGTTTCTGGGGTATTTTGCCCCTGGTCCTTCTTCTGCAGTTTGTTTGGACCTTGGCCATTATTCTGAGAATGGCCGTAATGCTGGGGTTCAGTCTGAGATGGTTTCCCAGATTTGTCAGCTTTCCTGTTCCTGGTGTGTTGCTTACGAGTTTGGTACCCGTACGCAGTGAAGAATGCATCAGCCTTCTCCACCATTTAGCTGACATCCCATACCTGGCAGATCTTAAGCAGAGCCATAAGCTCAGCAGGCCACGACTTTTCTAGCTGCATGTGCAGCATAAGGTCAATTATTCCCTCTCGCGTGGGAGGGGTTTCATCTTTCTCCATCCACTCATCTAAGTAAGCATTAAGCCAATCAAGAAACAACAGCAGTCTCCTTTTCTTGTAGACGCGCCCTCATAAACTGACTCCTGGCGTCGTCAACTGTGAGACCGGACACTTTGATGAGTGCGGCCTTCATCATCTCATTCGTGAGATTGTCTTCATGAATTCTGTGGAGAATATTAAGGGTAGGGCCCTCAAACAAGCTAAAAAACTGAAGCCACTTAGCTGCCTCGTCCAGATGGTACAGCTGCGCCATGTCTTCAAAGCGAGCTATGAACGGCTCGTTTCGCTCGCCTTCCTTGTACGAAGGAAGCTTGAAGTGCGGGGTTGCCAGAACATGTGCAGGGAGGGCGCTCGCGGAGCTTGTGTTAGCTGCACCAGATGTGTCTGAAGCCAAGGAGTCTCACTTGAGCTTCAGCATCTCAAGTCCATGTTTCTCATGTGCCTCGCGCTCCGCACGTTCGTGTTACCGTTCTCTCTCTCGTTGTTCTCGGTCGTATTCACGTTCTTTCTCGCATTGCTCTCGCTCGTATTCACGTTCTCTCTCGCGTTCGCATTGTTTTTGCTCGTGTTCACGTTCTCTCTCGCGTTCCTCGCACTGAATTCTATGCTCTTCACGGGCATCATTCTCACTCTGGTCCTCGTAACTAAACGTGAGAGCACATATTCTTTAATTTGTTGGGGATCGGTAAGCCCCATATTTTTGGCTTCCTGTATATATATATTAGTAGCCATGATGCTCAGTTAAGGCCGAATAGACTAAAAACTGAGTACTGACTGCTGTTCCGCAGAGAAATACTAATAATCAAAAGTAAAAAATATAGGCACAGGCTGGTGGTGACCAGTTTTATTTAGTTAAACTGATGAAGGATTTAAGAAAAAAAATGCAACTGTGCGAAAACTGTTACGTAAATTTAGTAGAGATGAATTAATAACCACCAGTAAGATAGTTCCTGTAAACATTAATGATAAGTACCTAAGTGTTGTTACATAGCCTATGATTTCATCATCCTTTGTATAATTCTAACGTACAGTATGCTGCATGTTTGATCACGATTCGCCTCGTGGCTTCCATAGTGCGTGTTCTACCTCACTCCCCCCCTCCTCCCTTATATAGTCTGACAAATCTAAACATAGGGTTTGGGTGGAGTCACCCCCTCCCTACACTATTGCCATGTTTCCTAACCCTACGATGTATAACGCCTGTGGTTTGTGTAGTAGGAATGATACATAAACATAACTCATACTAATATAACTGTAATGAAAGTGCTGACATGTATCAAGGAAGAATAAAACTATTCTGCATACTATATTATACGATAATAGAGAAACGTGGCATAAAAATTTGGCAGTGTTGCTCTAAAAATATTCTAATTATTATTTACTTCCCCAACACTTCTAACATTGCTAATTAATTTAGCAAGTATAATTGCAAGAAAATTTGAAGGGATAAAAGTGGGAAGAGGCGATCCTTTCATAATTAAAATAAATATATCAAACAGCTCTGGGGTGGCAGCACTCACGCGACACGTGTTTGTGTGTACGCTATGGGAGGTCACCAACCCCCTACAGGATTTAGGCCTATTGGGGAAACCTCTATAAAAAACGCGCCGTGACTTTTACCTCAAGGGTGGTGCGGAAATAAAGTCAAAATTATAATCCATACATAAAAATGGAAGTAAAAAACCATGGATGACACATAACAAAATCTAGCGAGAGAGAGAGAGAGAGAGAGAGAGAGAGAGAGAGAGAGAGAGAGAGAAATAATAATAATAATAATAATAATAAAACTTTATTTCCACTAAACAGTGGGTATTCTTATACATTATACAGTAGTACAGCATACAGTATGAAAGTTCTATACACAATATAATACAAGTTGATACATATGGTGGAAAATAGTGACAGAGAGGTACTTGGTTTAAAAGGTGTGGGGACACTTAGGTTAAAAATAGATCAATTAAGGGATTTAGGAACGAAGGCAGTGGGAAGGATTAAGACAGATGGGATTGTAAGATTAGGGAGTTTGAGCAATAGGGTAGAATGTATGCTCTCAATAAAAGTATAGCAATTATCAACGGCTAATTATTATACAGGTGTTGATGGTGGAGGTCTATATTTATAGGAGGTGTTGGTGGTGGAGGTATAGCGGGTGTTGTTGATGGGGGTGTTGTTGGGGGTAGGGGTATAGGGGGTGTTGGTGGCAGGGGTATAGTGGGTATTAGAAAAACGGAGATCACAAGAGGGAAACAGTGTCAAGGTCATCGCTGATGGAGAGGTCAGCTCGGAAACGTGGCAACAGTGCAGGGAGGGGGTGACTCCACCAAAACCCTACGTTTAGATTTGTCAGACTATAGTCGTTCTTTCTGTTGTTCAGAGCAGGAGTGTCAACTCTTTGTCACCTATGGCTTCATTTGCGCCTCCTTCTTACAAGTAGTATCAAGCTCTGCCGGCCCCTATATAATGAGCTCAGTCTCTGCATTAATTGCCACTTAGATCTACTCCTCATATTTGTTCACATCTCTGTCCTCCCTGTACAGTTGTTATTATTTTTGTGTGCTCAGGAAGTCTCCAACCATCTAGCTGCTGTGTAATTTGAGTATAAGTATTATTACATTTTTTTCTTCTACTGTATGGCCTGGGGTGTCGATTCGTAGTCTCGTAGGGTTTTTGGGATTCATGTGGAGTTTTAATGTCAGCCATTATTAATAATATTTTGTATCTGTAATAATATATATTGCATTAACTTAGCATTATCCGGTTTTCTCATTATATCAGGGCTGACAGATAAATTTACTCTTGCTAATTTCGTGTTAATAGAGGCTATTGCAGTTATCCATATATTTAACCTGTTTTTTGCCAGTACATTATCCTTATGAGTCCTGAATATTTAGATGTTAGTTTGAGCATTAAACTTTAACTTGTAATTTTACTTCTTTTGTTTTGAACCTGGAACTTTGCGAGACAATTTTCTCTGTTCCGTAACATAAATTTGGCGACCTGTTAACAGGATATTCAGGATATTATCATAAGGATATTGCTTGATATTTTGTGACCGTGATTTATTCATGATGTCTACTATTACTACTCTTCATGAAGCCAAAGATTTTTTGTCATGTGCAAACAGTGTGTGATGTAGAAAACAGAACAAAGAATGCTTGTTGCTCAACAATTGGGAATTGCTGTTCGCTCTCATCATTCTAAAGATCAAATTGTTGACATAATTAATAAAAGCTTGTTTAATATAACTCCTCCAGATGAGCAAACGCAGATTGAATTAGCTAAGTTACAGCTAGCCCTGCAGGAGGCTCGTGCTAAGGAGGCTGAGTTTCAAGCACAAGTTGAACTTGCTAGGATTCAGGCAGACCATGAGTATCGCATGAAACATTGTGGAACTGGATCATCTAGCTCTGATGATTTTGATGTGGCTAAAAATGTTAAACTTGTCCCTCCTTTTAATGAATCTGATTTAACAAAGTATTTTCAGTTGTTTGAGAGGGTAGCTACAGGTTTTAATTGGCCCAAAAAGTATTGGCCAGTACTCCTTCAAACTGTTCTCACCGGTAAAGCTCAAGTAACTTATGCATCTTTGCCTCAGGATCAATCTGATAATTATGATGTAGTTAAGAGCTTGATTCTTAAGGCCTATGAGCTTGTTCCTGAAGCCAATAGAGTAAAATTTAGGACAACTTATAAGCAAGATAAGCAATCCCATGTTGAGTATGCAAAAATCAAAGATCTGTTAGAGCAGTGATTAAATTCTAAGAATGTGGATTCAGATTTTGGTAAATTTAAGCAGATGATTTTGCTGGAGGACTTCAACAGGTGTATTAATAAAGATGTAAGCCTATATATTGATGAGAGAAGAATAGATAAATTGTCTGATGCTGCAGTTTTAGCTGATGAATATGTTCTCACTCAAGAGATATTCTAAAGAAAAAAGGAAAGCTGAGATTAAGTACGTTGCCTCTAATCAGAGTACAGGTAACAGGAAAGAGAATAAAGATGATGTTTCTCAGGAAGTAAATACCAGCTTCACCTCTAGATTTCCGAAAAGTAAATGTTCTTATTGTAGTAAGCTTGGTCATACTACGGAGAAATGTTTCAGGAGACAGCGTGATGTGAACAAAAAGGAGTCTTTAAATATTCAGTCAATTGGTCTAGTGTCCACCCTTGAGAGTTCCCAGAATTCTTTAACCGAGTTAACTGAACCTGCTTTGAGGGGTAAATTAAATTCTCATGATGAAGCTCCTCTTTTGAGCAGTAACGTGGGTGACAGGAGTTCATGTGTTAATTTCTTGTCTGATGGTTTTGTCAGTCGTCTGGACAGTAATGACAGGAAATCAGTTAAAATATATGGTGATACAGGTGCTTGCCAATCCCTTATGCTGACCAGTGTTATAGGCTCTAATGTTAATTCCTCTGATGAAACTAATCTTACAAGGTTTAGGGAATAATTACTTCTGTCCCTCTGTGCAGAGTGAATTTAGAGTCTGGTTTTGTTAATGGTTCCGTTCTGGTTGGGTTGGTTGAGACACTCCCAATGTTAGGTGTAACTTTCTTACTTGGAAATGATATTGGTGGAAGTCAAGTGTGTCCAGCTCCTCAGTTGTCTAGTGAACCAGTGACTGCGACCCAGGATTGTGATGTCCCTGATGTGTTCTCTGCATGTGCTGTCACTAGGGCTAAGTCTAAAGTTACTGGTGATTTAGAGGATAATGATGATGATGTTATCCTAGCTGACACTTTTCTTGCTAATTTGGACCACTAACCAGATGAGGCAGTACCCCGTGGTGTTAACTTATCTCGTCAAGAGTTGGTTGAGTTGCAGGTTGCTGACCCTGAGTTGAAAGGTCTAGCTAACTCTGCTTGCAGTGAGGAAGTCAGCTGGTGCTTCTACTTATTATATAAAGTCAGGAGTACTTATGAGAAAGTGGAGACCCCCAACAGCATCAACCGACTTTGAATGGGAGGTTGTACATCAAGTTGTCATCCCTCGTGTTTGTAGGCAGGATATCATTAGAGTGGCTCATGATTCCAGTTTGGCAGGACACCTTGGAGTGAGGAAGGCTGTGGCACGCATTTTGAAACACTTCTACTGGCCAGGTATCTTCAGAGATGTTTCCTGGTATTGTAACTCGTCACACCTGTGATGGGGAAGTGTAATCAGACCGAAAAGGTTGCACCTCTAGTTCCCATTCCTCCTTTTGAGGCGCCATTCACCCGTGTGTTGGTGGATATTGTGGGCCCTCTTCCTAAGACTTCTTCAGGATTTTCTTATGTGTTGACCCTGATTGATATGGCTACTCGTTATCCTGAAGCCATTCCACTTAGAAATATCTCAGCAAAGAACGTGGTTAAGGAAATGCTGGGGTTCTTCACCAAGTTTGGTCTGCCCAAGGAGGTACAGTCAGACCGGGGAAGTAATTTCATGTCAAATGTTTTCAAGCACTTTGAAAGTGTTGGGCATCACCCAGATCACGTCTTCAGCTTACCATCCCCAGACCCAAGGAGCGTTGGAGAGATATCATCAAACACTCAAATCGATGCTCAAGAAATACTGTTTGGAACATCAGAAAGACTGGGATAAAGGTCTTCCATTCGTTGTATTTGCCGCAAGAGAATCTCCAAATGAATCACTGGGCTTCTCACCCTTTGGCCATGAAGTAAGAGGACCCCTTAAGCTACTCAAGGAATGCTGGCTGTCGAAGGAAGATAACGTCAACCTGCTGGAGTATGTGATGAAGTTCAAAGAACGGCTGTCCACTGCTTTACAGCTGGCGAGAGAGAATTTAGGAGTTGCTCAGGAGAAGATGAAGACTTGGTATGATAAGAAGTCCAGGTTACGCCACTTTCAGCCAGAAGATCAGGTTTTGATTCTGCTACCGGTGCATGGGCAACCTCTTCAAGCCAAGTTTAGTGGTCCTTATTTCGTGGAGAAGAAACTCAGTGATGTCAACTATGTCATCGCCACACCAGATCGTAGAAAGAGCAAGCAACTTTGTCACATCAACATGCTAAAGTTATATCACAGGCGGGACGAAAATAACCCAGTCTGCACTGTAGCTGTTCCACCCGAGTCTGCAAGTGAAGTTCTCCCATGCAGCATGAGCCTGAGTGATAGTTTGGGGAAGAATCCTGATATCATGAATGATCTCCAGACTAAGCTTTCTCATCTAGCTCCCGAGGAAAGGCAGGAGTTTTCGGCATTACTGCAGGAGTACCCGCAAGTGTTCCGTGCCACTCTAGGAAGAACCACTGTGTTGATGCATGATGTCAATGTTGGAGACGCAAAGCCAATTAAACTGCCTCCTTACCGTGTGAACCCAGTGAAAGTTCCTCTCATCCAAAAAGAGCTTGGCTACCTGTTGGACCACAAGATGATTGAGCCCTGTCAGAGCGAGTGGAGTTCTCCTGTCACTCTAGTCCCTAAGCCAGGTGGGTCACAGCGGCTTTGCATCGACTACAGACGTGTTAATCAGATAACCAAAACAGACACTTACCCTCTCCCTCACGTGGAAGATTGCATAGACAAGATCGGAAAGGCTAGGTACAGTCACTCATAAAAGAAACGACCCCCCCGGCCAAGACACCTTTCAACCAATATGATATCGGTCCTGGTAACACTGTAAATTACGTCAGGTGTGTGGGTGTGAAGCTGCGTTTGGGGGAAGTTCATTCAAAGTTCATTCTAAATGTGTCGAGCCCATTCATTTAACCCTTGAGGCCGGGGGTTTCATTTGCATCTTATTCCTGCCACCGGCTGACGATTTTATTCAGCTAATGATAAACTTTTTCAAATGTGATGGGTTACATACATATGCCTTGATAACAAGTCATATAAAATGTATGTTTGACTCGAAATATGGATTGAAGCAGTGTTTCGTGCAGATTAACTCCGCCCACATCAAACACCCCTCCTCATCCCCCCATATGGCTGACGTCAAATACACTGTTACCAACACTGAATACCCCGAGGTATATTGCCTCTAACGCAGGGGGGGTCTTTTCTTTTATGAGTGACTACATAAGTAAGTTTGATTTGGTAAAGGGATACTGGCAAGTACCTATGACTGAACGTGATAGGGAGATCTCATGTTTTGTAACACTAGGAAAGACTTTTGCATGTTCTGTAATGCCATATGGTATGAAGAATGCACCAGCCACTTTTCAGAAGCTCATGAATGTTGTAACAGAGGGTTTGGCAGGGTGTGTTGTTTATATTGATGTATTAATCTTCAGTGACAACTGGAAAGATCACCTATGCCATGTCAGTAAATTTCTTGAGCGTTTGGTTCAGGCTAATCTTGTAGCTAATTTATCAATGTGTGAGTTTGGTCAAGCTAAAGTTCAGTACCTTGGGTACGTAATTGGTGATGGACATGTTGCACCACCAGGAGCTAAGGTTCAGGTTATAAGTGATCTTCCCAGACCTAAAAGTAGGAAAGAGCTACAAAGATTTTTGGGAATGGTAGGTTATTACAGGAGATTTGTTCTTAACTTTTCAATTCTTGTATCACCACTTACAGACCTACTGAAAAAGGGAGTTAAATTTGTCTGGACCGATGACTTTGAATCCTCTTTCAGCAAACTTAAAGCTATCCTATTAAGTCAGCCAGTGCTCGCTACTCCAAATTTTGCTAAGCCTTTTAAGATGGCTGTTGACGCAAGTGATACAGGAGCTGGGGCTGTTTTGCTGCAAGAGGATGATCATGGTATTGAACACCCTGCATCTTATTACAGTAAGAAGTTCACTCCACCTCAAAAGAACTACTCAACTATTGAGAAAGAGCTTTTGGCCTTGATTTTGGGTTTACAGCATTTTTCATTTTATTTGTGTTTTGGTTTTGACCACATAGTCATTTATACCGATCATAACCCACTGAAATTCCTTAGTAAGTTTAAAGATAAAAATCAGAGATTGACAAGATGGAGTCTACTTCTTCAGGAGTATTCATTAGACATACAACATATCAAGGGGAAAGAAAATGTTATTGCAGATTGCTTATCTAGACTTTAGACAGATTGTTTTAGAGTAAAAAATTTCCTTTGTAAATTTCTTTTTCTTTGTGGGGAGGTGTTACATAGCCTATGATTTCATCATCCTTTGTATAATTCTAGCGTACAGTATGCTGCATGTTTGATCACGATTCGCCTCGTGGCTTCCATAGTTCGTGTTCTACCTCACTCCTCCCCTCCTCCCTTATAGTAGAGTAACTCGTTCTTTCTGTTGTTGAGAGCAGGAGTGTCAACTCTTTGTCCCCTATGGCTTCATTTGCGCGTCCTTCTTACAAGTTGTATCAAGCTCTGCCGGCCCCTATATATTGAGCTCAGTCTCTGCATTAATTGCCACTTAGATCTACTCTTCATTTTGTTCACATCTGTCCTCCCCTGTACAGTTGTTATTATTTTTGTGAGTGCTCAGGAAGTCTCCAACCATCTAGCTGCTGTGTAATTTGAGTGTTATGTTTTTTTCTTGTACTGTATGGCCTGGGGTGTTGATTCGTAGGCCTGGTAGGGTTTTTGTGATTCATGTGGAGTTTTAATGTCAGCCAATGTTAATAATATTTTGTATCTGTAATAATATATATTGCATTAACTGAGCATTATCCGGTTTTCTCATTTTATCAGGGCTGACTTAGATACATTTGTTCTTGCTGAATTCGTGTTAATAGAGGCTATTGCAGTTAACCATATATTTAACTTGTTTTTTGCCAGTACATTATCCTTATGAGTCCTGAATATTTAGTTGTTAGTTTAAGCATTAAACTTTAACTTGTAATTTTACCTAACTCTTTTGTTTTGAACCTGGAACTTTGCGGGACAATTTTCTCTTTTCCATAACAGTGTGAGTCAGTATTATTTCGTTAATAACTTTAGAACTAGGGGTTAATATCCTGGAATGATGTCGCCAGATGTCACGGGGGGATTTAAATTTAAGAATTAAAAATACTTCATATTACTTGAAAGTAGAGACAAGGAATTGACGTGAAAATCAAGTAGTAAGTTTTATTTTATGCCGGCTTATTTCCCCGATTCTCTAAGGACGAGAATTTTTAAACTTTCCCAATAGTACACAGCAAACTAATGACTCACGAGTGCTGTTTGTTAGTAGAGTTAGCCTCTTGAGAAAGTGACTCCACCCCTGACAATCAACAACTAATGCGAATGATAATAGACAGGTTCTCGCCGGTGCTTAACTGCTGGCTGGCACAACGGATTTGTTTGATACAAAAGAACTGGCCTAAGTACCAGTTATGGATAATGTAAAGAGTTTGTGCAAACTAGGAGCGGCAACTAAAGTAAGCTTAATGTGAAGAAATAAAACACGATTCTAATTATATTAAGTTCGAAGAAAAGAACTGTAAATTTATTGATTACAATAAAATAAATTTATATGAATCTCAAAAATGAATTCAAAAGGGGAATTCACGGTCACTAAGGGACTCATGAATTTAAATAACAAAGGAAATACACTCACTCGCTCCTCCAAAGCTAATCGAACTTAAGCCTAGAAAAACGAACAGAAATACTGGTCAGTGGAGGGACAGAGCCGAACGAAAGACTGCATTTGCGTGATGAACACCAAGCACAGCTATTCGCTGCAAGCTCACTTAGCCGATCACCGTCTAGGTGGATATTCAGGAATTCACTGTACAATGGAGAAGTTGCTCTCAGCGCTGGGCACAAACGATCCTATCCTCGAGGCGACCCAAAGCTAAGTTCAAACGGGGAAGAGAGGTAAGAGCTGGCCGTGTTTGTCGGAAGTAGGCGTGGCCTAACTTCAACGGTCAACGGAGAGAGGGCGAATGGTATGGACACGCAATAAATCACTCAGTGAAAGCACTGTCGTGCATAAAAATGGTCACGTGAAACAATGACAAATGTTCTGAAAACCATCCGGATCGAAGTGCATACAGGGACGGTTGAACTGAATGATGCCCAGTGGGAATTCCACTAGAGTTCGTGGTTTTCTCACCAAAGTACAATGTTACGAATTTGTATAAATACACTTGCGCGAATTCGCGACACAAGTAATGTTTATAAGGACTGCAATGTATTTACTTTTTCCTACTATAATAATATATATCTGCTTATCAATACCTAAACATTTTTCTTTCATACGTTTTTCTGCCTTTCGGAGTGATTATACCTTTTAAATATGGATAATGTTCTCATACGAACCGTCATACTGTGAAAATATTCCATTTTAATGCGCTAGTTTACAAATAAAATTAATATCCTTTTTATTTCTAAATTTCCAAGTTGTTTTCACGTCACCAATCAGACGAAACTCTTTGGGCTTGATTATCTCAAATGCCAGCCTTCTTTACCTGTAAACAGAATTATTCCTACACATTACCTCATTTAGCCTTGTTACTTTTTTTTCTTTTCCCGAGACGGAATTATCTCATCCTCAGAAATGTTTTCTGAATTTTAGATACAATTGGGAGTGTTTTCTTGCTAATTTAAAGTACATTTGTCGAAGTTGCATATTTATTATTTTCGCCCTGAATTATGCTGTTTTTAGGATCACTCAGGTATAATAGTTTTGAATCATCCCTAAACCGGATGCTTCTACCGTAAGAAAACAACTTGACCATTTTATTATCAGGAGTTACCACTACAAATGAAAAAAATCACAGATGACCCTCTTCCTAACGTAAAAATCAAAACAATCTCCAGACGACGTTAATGCAGTTCATTCAGTGGTACTTCAGCCAGCATCTACGAATGTGAATAAAGTTATAAATGGTAAAGTATTATGTATGTCGGTATTGCTATAGTGTTTATACTATCTCGTATGAAATTTTAGGTCAGAGTCGAAAGCTCTTCAATATTCCTTATCACGAGGTATCACAGTTTGGAGAGTACCTAAGGAAATGTGGCTTATGATGTAACACGATCCTTCATAATGTGCAAATATTTTTTTTCTCAGTGAGGAGCCCCGATGAAATTCTAAAGTGTTTCTACTGTAGATAAAAAAGAATATTCATTCGAAGTTTCTCGCTTGTTTTGGAGACACCAACATCAATTTAAACTTAAACACCTCAGATGCCCTCTCTCTCTCGCAGTTCGGGTCAAGCCACGGTGGCGAGTGGATGGCCCCGACCACCTCTCCCACAAACCTTGTCCTGCCTTGCCTTGCCCTTCACTTCTGGTGCTGGTGACGGGTACAAGGCATTATGGAGTACTCAGGCCCAGCCTCCATTTCTGTTTTGGAGGAGAACCTTGTGCTGAGTGATGAGGATGATGACATAGCCAACAACCACTGGCCCCGTTTGCCTTATTCAACTGAAACGGGGCCGTCAACCACTCCTGTTCTTCCCGACCCGCCCTCTATACCACCTCCCGGCTGTGTCCCCAAGGCTGCCTCCTCCTCCAAGCAGCCCGTGGATAACTTTCTCAACAGTAGTGGGGAGCATTTATGGCTTATCTCTAAAGTCTCACGGCGGAGGGAAGGTATGGACTCTGAGTGCAGTGATTACTGTGACACCACACCCCCTACCAGGCCGCTGCCTCCACATCCTTCTCCCTCCTTTCCAGCCTTTGCAACCCAGAATGAGTAGGCTACATCAAACTCATGTTTGAGGGCAACCCATCTGTTGATGTTAAGTTGCGATGGCTGGTGGAAGTGAATCGTGCATACCACCTTGAGCGCAACCTGGCTGAGGTCAAGATGTCAGCAGTGACTTCCCGTTTTGTATACGTCTCTAGGAAGCGTTTGGACATTGTGCAGAGTGCAGAGCATGGTGATTTTCTTGCTCTTAAACTTACCCAGCAAGACTCCTGACAGGCCTCGCAAACTACCTACCTACCTCGTTACTCGTTACCCAGTTGGTGGTGACCCCTCCCTCAGTAAGGAAATGGATGGTGTTTACTCTGCATGTAGCTTCTTTCAAAACGGTTAGCCCATTAACGGGTTTGGACTCTCCTGGACCCACCACCGTCTTTTGCTTTTAGTTTTCTGCCGTGTTTCCCGCCCTGTGAGGTACGTCAGCTGGATAATGACAAGCCATTGTGTTACAAGTGCTGGGGTATTGGACACATATCCCGCTGCTGCTCAGCCCTGGAAAGTGTGCATATTGTTCTGGGGGTCATGACTTCCGCACCTGCCCCCACCGCCACCCAACTACCTCACCCACGGATGCAGAGAACCCCACCTCAAGGCCTCCACCACCACCTGAGGTCACTGGACGCTGGTGCTCTCGTTGCCATTAGCCGGGAGAGAGTGTCTGGCATGGTTGTGCTAGACGTAAGGCCACTTTTATATCATTGCGCACCTCGTCGCCGCCGCTACCACCTCAGCCACCGTGTCCTTGTCACCTACTCCTGCATCTCCTTCTCTGCAGGTCCTAGTCCTTTGCACCACTGTAGACAAGTTTATAACTAGGTGTGTCTCCCCTGAATCGCGGCTTGACAGCATTGAGGCCCGCATGGGCGTTTGGCTGCCAGTCAGGCCAACACTGAGGCCACTCTCAACACCCTCATGGAGACACAGCAAGCCATGATCGACTCAGTCACGTCACTCACAGAAAAATTGGACATTTTCACCTCACATTGCGATGTAGTAAGTGACCGAGTACCCTTTTCTCATAAACCAACTCGTTTGGCAGGTTCATCCACACCCAGTTCATGCACTTCAAGGAAACATCCCATTCGATGATATGGCCAAGCAATTACACGTCGTGTCATGGAATGCTTGTGGTCTCAGCATATGACAAACTTGCTTCCCTTCAGTCATGTGTACAGCCATCATCCTCTAGTGGTCCTCATTCAAGAAGCTTTTGTTGGCCCCCTTCAACACCGTGACGCTCCCACCCTTAAAGCATATGTTTCTTATGTTAATCATGTACGAAATGCTCATTACTTACATTCACTTCCTTGCAGCACCGATTTCTCCACAAATACGATGATCCAGACACCACCTACCAGCTGTTTGAGGTGAATGTGGGCAGCAGCAGCATCCAGGTATGCAACGTATACTGTGCCCCCGGTAAGTTAATGTGGATGTCCTTCCTCCTTCAACAGACCAAGGTATCCTCTACATGGGGGATTTCAATGCTCGTCATCCAGACTTGGGAGACCTGTCTACAATGAACAGAAATGGGCTCCACCTTCTACAATACATTCAAAGCAACCACCTTACTCGCTGGCCCACGGGAGGGGCTACTCACTATTGCGGAGGGACGCTGGACCACATCGTCACAGCCAGCCTGGTTGCAGCCAACGTCAGGAGTACCTCCATCCTGGCTCTCTTCTCCGATCATGTGGCTGTCGCCTTCCAGTACTTACTCCCAAACAGACCCCCCCCCACTCGTCCACGTGTCCGCATCGCTATTCCACCTTAGTATTGTCCTAACAACATTGCCTACATGACCACCCTTTTCCCTACTTTTGAGCTGGTGTCACCTGAGGCATTGTATTCCTCTTTAGTTTCTGCAACACATGATATCTATTCTAGATATGTTATTAGGCCACACATACAACGTAGAGAGGGTCATATTCATGGACTCTCGAACCGCCGCATCCAGCGAGCCGAGAGGCCAGCATCGGAGGCTGGCCTTCTCTTTCAAGTGGACCCTACTGCTGACCATCTTTACCAACACCGAAGCTCGAGGAATGAACTAGTACAGTCGCCCCAAGAAGTGATGGCAGAGTTTCAGATTGCTTCGGTCACTCTGCAGTACCATATGTTCAATGAAACAGTGAATATAAGGTAAACATTCAATGCCTTCATCAGGTCATATCAAATAAAATATATATCATGCTAAGAATGATGTAAAATGAATAACAGGAGGCAGTGATATATTAGAAGTTAACACTTATATAGTTACCTTTCCCGATTTGAATGAATGTGAAATGTATTACTCCGCGCGCGGTGGGCAGTAGGCCTATAACTCCGTGTTCCTAATTTATTTGTTTCCCTTGTTTTCAAATACAGATGCTCTAGTTTTGAAGACCAGTTAAGGAAAATTCTTGTGACTGCAATACACTTCCTTATTTTCAAATGTTATGGTGATGATACAGCAACAATAAGGATGCCATAACAATGAAATTATTATTCGTAATGGTGATCCTACCTGCGGTAGGAGCAAGACCGTACTGCCTTTTATTCCGTCTTCCTCTCGCCAATAATAATAATAATTAGCAACTTTATTTCCAATTGATGCAAAATTATTTTTACTTGTAAGGAGGTATGACAGATTCTGCCTTTTTATCTTACACTAGGCAATAAACAGGACCAAAACATGAGTTCATAAACTCTTGCATTGCAAAAGCACGCACTCTTTACTCCATCTTTTAACCTTAATATCTGTCTTTTTAAATAAACTGTAATGTCCTGCTGAACAGAAAATGGAGATTTGGAAGTTTTGAACTCAATGATTTACGAACCTCTGCATTTTATTATTCTTGCTAATCGATTATGCACTGAGGATATCAGACTATGACAGAAGTTAGCATACTCCAAGGAGCTCCGACTCTAGGGAAATTTCGAGTTTTTTTTTTTTTTATACTTCTTTCACCGATAGCCCTCTGGCATATATTAAATAATACAGAGATTTTTCTTGATGGAAAACTGCCCAAAGGAAGTGTAATAACTTCATATCTTTGAGTAAATGTCATCTTTCGTGCGTGTTGATCGAATCATTTGAAATAGCTTACTGGCTTGCGCCGCCTTCCCGCTTTCTGTCATCGTCCATGGGGACATTGGAAACGGAAATAAATGACTTTAAATTATTCCCTAGTATTGCAACGGAAATTATTTTATAAAATTATTAATTTTAATTGTTTATTGAAGCTCCCTTTTGTTCAGTCTTACGCTGGTATAAAATTATTGCGTGTTACCATACTAGACTTGAACTCCACAAATTATTCCTCACTGTCCCTGAGCGATAGTTGTGAAATTTCAATTAGTTCCGTTTAGGATTTCCTATTATCGTAACTAACGAACTGCTTCCTACAGTTTTGAAATATATAGTTACTTTAGCATTGATTTATTGTTTTTATAACAATTTTACGCATTAGGTTTCACCTCGTAGAGATATAAGCAAGAGTATGTGCACTATCGCTGACCGAAAACTTCTGGCTACTCCGCCGTCACTTCTTAGGCCGACTGTACAAATACAGGGCTGCGTGAGGACCGAGTCTTGGCAATATTTCACAAACAAAATCAACCAGCAAACAAGTGTGGGGACCATGCGGCAGATGATACGGACTGTAACAAGAAGGAAGCCCGCCACTGCCCTCCACCACAGCCCTGGTATGTATGCCCAAAGCTTAATTGATGAGTGGGCCAGACAGACGCAAGTAGACAATCTCCCCGGGCATGTTCAAGTGGCACTGTCGGCATGTGCAGGTCATCGCGCACTATGGTTGATGAAGGCGCTGTTTGAGGAGGATGTTGAGGACACCACACTCATCACAGAGGATGAACTGCGATGGGGTCTTGCTCGGGGTAAGTCGACTGCTCCAGGGGATGAGATTACATACTCTGTTCTCCGACAGCTTCAGCGAGTGCGAGGTGACCCTTTACTTCACCTGTTCAACCTTTGCTACAAACTTGGTCAAATGCCTACCACTTGGACCTACAGCACTTTTGTACCCATCCCCAAGCCTGGCATGGACGAGTTTAGGCCAATTTCCCTAACCTCTTGTTTCAGCAAGGTGAAGTGGATATTGGTCACTCATGTTCAGGCTAGAATCCGTGTTCTCACAGACTCTTTGGCTTCCTCCCACAGCGCTGCACACACCACTGCCTCCTAGAATTATACTCTCGCCTCTCCCCAAACAGTGTGGTTGCTTTCATCGATCTGAAGAGCGCCTTTGATGTTGCCAATAGGGACATTATCCTCGATCAGTTGGTGGACTTGGGCATCAGAGGACGACTATTGAAGTGTGTACGAGGATATATCACCAACAGGTCCTCCCAGGTCCTTTTCAAGGGTACGTACAGCTCTACAAAAACCTTCAACTTAGGAACTCCTCAGGGAGGTGTTCTTAGTCCTTTCTTGTTCAATGTTTTAATGCACCAACTACTCTCAAGGTTGCCTGACATCCCTAGTACCACCATCACCTGCTATGCTGACGACATATATATACACACTCTACATCCCCACACAATCTCCAGCAGTTACCTCCTTTTCTACGTCTGCCTCTGACTGTGGTTTGATTATATCAACAGAAAAAAGCAGAATCTTTACGCTCCAGAACGCGAGGCTGCTTCCAGAGTTCACCATCGGTGAGTGCATCGTGCCTCTGTGCAGACAGTACCTCTACCCGGGTGCACCGGTCTCCATCCCCAGCGCCACTCGGGCATAGTGCACTCACCCCATCATTCAGGATCTTTTGTATAGACTACAAAAGTGCCTCTCTCCCCTCAAGTGGCGTGGCTCGTCAACAACACTACTGGAATCTCCATCCCTGTGGCTAGAACCATTTATATTACCTTCATCCGTGCTGTTATATATTACCTCTCCTGCCTTAATTCAGCTTCCCCTGTCATCCCTGCAACCCCTTGAGATGTTTCAAAATAAAGTAATGAGAGTAATTTTGGGCTGTCCAATGTCTACAAGGATTGTCAATATGCAAACAACTGAATTTGCCATCCATCATTGACAGAATTTATTCAGCGGTTACACATGTCACTCTTAAATGTCTCCATTACCCTCAACTTGTCCCCCACTTCCAATATAATTAGAAATGCCTTGCAGCCCTGCCCAAGTGTACCTTCTTTTCAAGTTGGCGGCCGGGTCCTCATTAAGACTGTCTCTTCTCTCAGAGGTCAAACATTGACATTCCAGAAGCTGAAGTTATTCCTTGTCCCCCACCGTGGATGATTCACCCCCCCCCCCGTCGGCTCACTACACCCCCACCTCCAAGACGGCTCTGCCTATCCTACAAAGACAGCTGGCACTGGAGGCCATTGCTATGGCGTCGTCCTCGGAGACCACACTGAACCACTTCTACACAGATGGGTCCGTGCAGCCAGGTGGTTCAGCAAGGTGTGCTGCCTTCTACCCTGATGTCCCTCTGCTGCCAGGGGGATGGGTGGGTCGCAGACTCCCAGCCCCCGCCAGTTCCACTTACTGTGAGTTGTGTGGCATACTGGATGCAGTCAGTCTCCTCTGTCAACGTGGTCTTAATGGTCTCGTGATTTGTGACTGTCTGCCCTTCAGGCTCTTTCCTCCCCTAAACAGAAAGACATTGTTGTGCATAGAATACTGTCCTTTTTGGCCCTACTTCAGTGCGCACTAAAATTTTTGTGGGTTCCCTCCCATATAGTGAGAATGTTGATAGCGAAAGCTGCCTGTAGACTACCTCCCCGTGGTGCTGGTCCTTCACCCTCACTCTCCTGCTACCTATCCAGGGTCCGTGCTCATACCTTTCATTCCATCAGGCATCACAGAGACCGTCAAAGAGCCCATAGCGTCTCCATCCATTATGACGCGTTCCACCACCACCGCAACAAGTAACGTCGTCGGGGACTCAGGGTGAGGCACAACGTGGTGGCTTCGAAAAAAGGTTATGATAAAATATTTTTACACACTGTGAAGCTTCGTGTAACGCCATGACACAATTCCTTAGGTAAAATCTCTCAAAACTAACACATCGTGAGAAGGAATATTGATGAGCTTTTGACTCATCTATAAACGTATAATGTAAAGTACAGTCGACAGCAGAAGTTCGTCCCTCTCAGCGTGCGTGATACGAGCCTGTTGATCTGGGAACACTGTCTGAGATAGAGTTGTCAGGTATGGTTTAAATGGCTAACATTAAATGTGTTCGGAGATAAGAACACATTCCCTAATGATAACACTGAACTGCAGCAGGTGGGATAATGACTTTATTGTGAAATGTATGACACTGGTGAATGAAGATTCTTCGTTAAGGACACAGGCACAGGATTATTTGGACTGGACTGATGTTGCCAGCAAGCATTATATGAAATATTATAGAACGTTTGCAGTCCTAAAGGTGAGGTTGCAAGAACACATTGATTACGTCAGTTACACACTAAACAAACACAGAAACTGACAGTGCTTGTTTCGCGAGTATACGGTTTTGTTTTACAAGTTAAATCACTTCCCTTCCTGACCTCTCCTCACCCGTTTCTCCTCTTCCCAGTCACGCTCTACCATCATCCACATCTTGTCACTAATGCTGAAAATCGAATGCCTGTAGGTAGAATGTGGAAATATAAGTGTTAAATGAGCTTCTTCAAACTATCGCTATGAAGTGCTATCCATGACGAATATAAATGTTAATAACATGAATAAATCGTCACTGTGGTGGTTAGGAGACATTACTCATCATTTATATAACATATATAATCATCGTTAATACAGTGCTCCAACTACAGTACACTCCCTCTCCACCCCCTCGCTGTCTCCTCTCCCCCATCCAATCTCCATCACTCCTCCCACCTCCCTTCCCCCCCACTACCAGTACTCCTTGTTTCTAGCCTGCAACACTCCAAACCCCTTCCCACGGTTTTATTGTACTGACCCTGCCGGACTTCATTTACTAGTTATTTCAAATCTGTTTTCTCTCTCCATTTTTGTCTCAGGAACCGAACAATATAACGACGTTTGGGTTATGTTTTTGGATTGTATTCTGTAACAGTGTGTATTATTATTAGATTGACAGTGGCGGTCAAGAGGCATTAACTCATCAAGAACAGTAGTCAGTGCTTCAATTCTGCCATCATTTTATTACCCCTCCTCCGTAGCCATTAATCTCTTGCTTACACATATTTTAATTCTTTAGTCCTAGGTATTGAACACTGAGTTACAATGGACATTTTGTAATATAAGTTATCTGGTTACTTGTGTGTAATACAGTTGGCTATATAACGGGGACGAGTATTGTGTTTATAATGTCACTACAATTACGACTTAAATTCCTGTATATGATAACTGTATTCAAACTATGAATAACCGATCTAGTTAGAGAGGCAAAACGAAGCAGGGTATATTAAGCAAAACCGTGTGGAGGGGTTGGGGTGTTGAGAGAAACAAGGAGTACTGGTTGAGGGTGGGGGGGGCTGAGGTGAGAAGAGTGATGGAGACAGTGGATGGGGGAGAGGAGACTGCGAGGGGGTGGAGAGGGAGTGTACTGTAGTTGGAGCACTGTATTAACGATCATTGTGTTATATAAATGATGACGAGTAATGTCTCCTAACCACCACAGTGACGATTTATTCATATTATTAACATTTATATTCAAGTCATGGATAGCACTTCATAGCGATGAGGTTGAAGAAGCTCATTTAACACTTTTATATTTCCACACTCTACCTACAGGCATTCGATTTTCAGCATTAGCAACAAGATGTGGATGATGGTAGAGCGTGACTGGGAAGAGGAGAAACGGGTGGGGAGAGAGGTCAGGAAGGGAAGTGATTTAACTTGTAAAACAAAACCGTATACTCGCGAAACACGCCTGTCAGTTTCTGTGTTTGTTTATTGTGTAACGGACGTAATCAATGTGTTCTTGCAACCTCACCTTTAGAACTGCAAACGTTCTATAATATTTCATATAATACTTGCTGCCAACATCAGTCCAGTCCAAATAATCCTGTGCGTCTGTGTCCTTAACGCATCTTCATTCACCAGTGTCATACATTTCACAATAACGTTAATATCCCACCTGCTGCAGTTCAGTGTTATCATTAGGGAATGTGTTCTTATCTCCGAACACATTTCTTTAATGTTAGCCATTTAAACCATACTTGGCAACTTTATCTCAGTGTTCCCAGATCAACAGGCTCGTATCACGCACGCTGAGAGGGACGAACTTCTGCTGTCGACTGTACAAACACTGTCGCAATACCGAGATTTATAATTAATTACCATTTACAACTTTATTCCTAATTTCCGTGCACATATTGTGCATGACACCTTCAAAATATTGAAGGAACACTGAATGAGCTGTATTAATGTCTAGAGATTGTTTCCATTTTTACCTAAGAAAGATGGTTATTTGTGATGTTAAAAACAGCTTAATAGGGCGCGAAAACACTAAATATGCATCACAGCTACAAAGAAAAGCAGGGAGAGGAATCACTGAATTTACTGTTTTAATGTCGTCTAGAAAATGTTTGGATTTTTACGTTGACGGTCATTTGAGTAATGATAAAAATCACATAGTTGATCGCGAGAACACTGAAAATGTAACGTCCACAAAAATTAGCTGAGATACAATCACAATTGTATCTACAAGTTAGGTAACATTTTTGAGGGTGATAAAATTTCTTAAAGAACATAAATAACAATGATAGATGAGGTATTACGTATGATGAAATCGATTCACAGTTACAAAATGCAGCCATTTCAGGGATTTATGCCCTAAGAGTTTCCATTCTTTAGACCCGTGAAAACAACTCGGAAATATAGATATACAATGGATTTTTTTTTTTTTTTATCTGCATCACAAATGCTTTCAAGTTGTATTCTGTGCCTAGAGTTCAAATATGAAATATGTAATATCATGTGTGTTATCATTATTCATATTTATGAAGGTGAAATCACTGCGAGAGACAAATAATCGTTTAAATGAAAATCGTTTATTCATTATCTTATATACATTATTCAGGAAAACATAGTCGTACTGAGATATACAATATATAAACATTACTTGGTTCATCATATTTGTAGTTTTATTGTTCATGGGTCTAGGAAAAAATAAGGCTGCAGGAGCGTCGACTTGAGGTGTCCTGTCTGCCTTGTTCAGAGTATCTGAACTGACCACGGACAAAAAGTAGTGCCAGAGGAGAACTAGTTTCGGCTGATAGCATTCACTTTTGGAGTGGTTCAAAACTATTTTTATGGAATGATGGCTGAATAATCGTATTTTTGGAAGAAACCAAAAAATATTCAACTTCCAACAGTGTTCTGAATAATGATTGCTAAACACTCCTAATTCTTACCAAAACTCAGTGGACTCTCGTGAGCATGAAAAATCATGTTTTATTTAACAAGAAATATATTGACACGTAAGGAGAGCTGTCATCTGGAAGTGTGGCGGCGGGGACAATCTTTCCGTACAATGGGGTGGTACTGCTACTCTGCCGCGAGGTTGTCTTAGGAAGAATACTGCCATCGTATTCCCTGCGTGTCGTAAAAGGCGACTAAAAGGGGTGGGGTGTGGGGACTAGGGACCCCCTCCTCTGTTTTTTTAGTTCCTGAAAAGAGACAGACCAGAGAAAGTGATGGGGGATGGAGTTATCCCGTATCCTGAAGATTGGGTCTATGAATGTGCGTGGATGTAGTACGATTGAGGATAAAAGGAAGGAGATTGTGTGAATGTTTTTGAGAAGAAAGTTGGATGTGTTAGCTTTGAGTGAAACGAAGATGAAAGGGAAGAGATAGTCTATGTTTGGAAGTGTGAATGAAAGATTGTCAGGTGTTGATAGATGAAGGGCAAGAGAAGGTGTGGCCCTGTTAGTGAGTCCGGATGTTCAGCAGTGTGTGATTGAATGGAAAGAGGTGTCATCGAGACTGATGAGGGTGAAAGAGAAATTTGAACGTGAGTTGTGGGTGTTTGTGAGTGCATATGGGCCTGGTAGTGAAAGGGATGAAAAAGAGAGGGAGTCTTTCTGGAATGATGAGTGTCTGCAGAGTTTTGGAGCGAATGTGAATGTGGTAATGATGGGAGATCTGAATACTAGAGTGGAAAATGTGTGCCTGGAAGAAATGAAAATGGGTTGCGAATGATAGCGATGTGTGCTGAGCGAGAGATTGTGATTGGAAATACGCTGTTTGAGAAAAAAGATATTCATAAGTATACATGGGTGGAAGGGTTGTTGATAGAGCTTTGATGGACTATGTGGTTGTGTCTAGGAATGTAATAGGAAGATTGTTGGATGTGAGAGTTCTGAGAGGGGAAGGTGGAGAAATGTCTGACCACTACCTAGTGGAAGGATAGTTAAGAGTAGATAAGAGATTGGTGAGAGCTTGGAGGGTTAGGTGTGGCAGGGAGGTTTTGAAAGTGAGTTGGAAAAAAGAGAGAAAAAGAGTATCAGGAGAAATTGAAAGATGAGGGGAACGCAGAGAAAGATCTGGAAAATGACAGTGTGGAGGAGGAATGGCAGTTGTTTAAGAGTGCTGTGGTGGGGCAAGCAGAAGAGGTGTGTGGTGTGAGACGTGTGGGTGGTGGTGTAAGAAAAGGAAGCGAATGGTGGTGCGAAGAAGTATCGCTGTTGGAAACGAAGAGACGTGCATATGAAGTGTGGCTGCAGAGGAAGAATGAGATGTCATTTGAAAGGTATAAGGAAAAGAGGAATAGGCCGAGAAGGGCTATGCGTGATGCTAAAGTGGCAGCAGATGAGAGGTGGGGTAGGCGGCTGACAGAGAATTTTAAAAGGAATAAAATGTTTTAGAGGAATTTGAAAAGGGTGCGAAATGGATAGTCTGGGAAGGAAGAACGAGTAAAAGCAGAGGATAGAAGGATGTCAATTGAGATGGATACAGTAAGGAAGAGATGGGCAGAGTATTTTGAAAGATTGTTAAATGTAGAGGAGGAAAGGGTGGCTGAGATTTTGGCGGATGGAAGGGTGCAAGGAATACATGTGTTGGGAGAGTTGAATGATTCTTTGATCACCAAGGAGGAAGTGGAGAGGGCAGTAAAGGAGATGAAAACAGGGAAAGCTGCAGGTATGGATGGGTGTGCTGTGGAATGCCTGAAGGGTGGTGGAGTGACTGTTGTTGACTGGTTAGTAAGATTGTTGAATGTTTACTTTGTGAAAGGTATGGTACCAAGTGACTGGGCAAGTGCTTGTGTGGTCCCGTTGTATAAAGGCAAGGGTGATAAGTATGAATGTACTAGCTTTAGGGGTATAAGTCTGTTGAGTGTTGTAGAGTGTTAATTATGAGAGAGAGGGTACAGAGGGAGTGATTGGTGATGAGCAATGTGGCTTTAGGAGAGGGAGGGGATGCGTGGACAAGGTGTTTGCTGTGCGACAAGTGAAAATATTTAGCGAAAGGCAAGGATGTGTTTTGGGCAGTCATGGATTTAGAGAAAGCGTTTGATAGAATTGATAGGGAGGCTTTGTGGACTGTTTTAAGATTGTATGGACTTGATGGTAGGTTACTAAAAGGGGTGAAAAGTTATGTAAATAGTAGAGCATGTGTAAGAGTGGAAAAAGCTGTGAGTGGTTTCCCGTGAGTGGGGGCAGCGACAGGGGTGTGTGATGTCGCCTTCGTTGTTTAATATTTGCTTGGATGGTGTTGTAAGGGAGGTGAATGCAAGAGTTACGGTGGATGTCTGAGTCTGGTGAATGTTGATGGTGGAGAGTGGAATCTGAAGCAGCTGCTGTTTCCAGATGATACTGCACTGGTGGCTGATTCAGAAGAGAGATTGAGACAGTTGGTAGAGGAGTTTGGAAGGGCATGTGAAAGGAGGAAATTGAAAGTAAACGAGAATAAGAGTAAAGTGATGAAGTGTACGAGGTTGATAGATGGTAGAGGGATGAATATAGTTTTGACTGGCGAGTTGCTTAAGGAGGTAGAGTGTTTTAAATATCTAGGGTCACATGTTGCTGTGGATGGAAGAATACATGCAGAAGTTAAGTTTATAATAAATGAAGTAGGAAAGGTGCTGGGAGGAATGAAAAAAGTGTTTAGATGTCGTTCGCTTAGAATGGATTGTATGAGGGTGTTGTGGTACCGACTGCGTTATATGGGGCTGAAACATGGAACATTGGTGTAGCAGAAAGAAAAAGTTTGAATGTAATGGAGATGAGGTGTCTGAGGAGTATGGGTGGAGTGACGCGTATGGATCGAGTGCGAAATGATGAACTGCGAAGGAGAACTGGAATTGATAGGGAGATGGCTGATAGAGTTGAGCAGAGGGTGTTGCGATGGCTTGGGCATATGGACAGAATGGATAATGAGCGATTGGTGAAAAAGATAACTAGATCTGATGTGAGAGGTGTAAGGTTGAGAGAAAGACCACGAATAGGATGGATGGACAGTGTGAAGAGAGCGCTGGATGCGAGAGGGATGTCTGTTGAGCAAGGAAGAGTGGCTGTGTGTGACAGAAATAAATGGAGAGAAATTGTGAATGAAAAAGTGATGACGCAGTCCTGAGGGGATATTCTCCCGAATTTGGTCTGATCAGCTATTCAGGTCAGGTGCGGGTAAGGGGATGGGTCTGTTATGATGTGGCGGGGGTAAACCAGCTCTGCTGTCGGGCCCTGCTGCGGATGTCTGATTGCATTGCGCAGTTGACCCTGGTGCGGTGTGACCCTGGTGCGGTGTCGTGCGATGAGGATCTGTCCGTTCTCCCCCTTGGGGCTAAGATTCGAATGAATGTGTTTGAATGGATGAGTAAATGGGGAGTGTGTCGTCCTGTCTCGGCTACCTCCCTTTCCTTGGAGGAACCAGCCTATGTATATAGAGAGATAGAAGATTGAAATATTAGTTTCACCGATACAAGCGAGAACCTTCAAATGAGTGTTTTTCAAAAAAGATTAATGACAAAATTTTTACACACAATGAAGGTTCGTGTAACACTTTTAGTCAAATATCCTTAGGTATAATCTCTCAAAATTGACACCTCGTGAAAAGGAATATTGATGATCTTTTGACTTTCATCTATAAATTTATACGATAAAGTACAAACACTGTAGCAATACCGAGTTAATAAACAATTACCATTTACATTTTTCCGTGAACATATTTTGCATGACAACTACAAAAAATCCAGGTAAAAGAAGGACTGAGTGAACTGTATTAATGTCGTCTGAAGATTGTTTCCATTTTAACACGAGGAAGAAGGTCATTTGAGTGATGCTAAAGACAGCTTAATAGAGCGCAAAAACACTAAATATGCATGACATACAAAAAATGCAGGGTGAGGGAACACTGAGTTTACTGTATTGTCGTCTGGACAATGTTTGGATATTTACGTTAAGATGACGGTCATTTGAGTAATGCTGAATCTGCATAGTTGATGGCGAAGACACTAAAAATTCAACTTCCACATATGTACTCTAAATTAGCTGGGAAACAGTAACAAATATATCTTCAATTCAGGAAACATTTTTGAGGGTGATAAAAATCAGTTACAAGGCTAGATGAGGTAATACGCAGGTTGAAATCAATTAACAGGAAAAGAATACAGCTATTTGTGGGTTTTGAGACCAAAGAGTTTCCATTCATTAGAGACGTGAAACAATTCGGAGATTTAGAGATGCAATGAATATTTCTTTTATATGAATCACAAGAGGTTTAAAGTTGTTTTCTGTGCTTAGAGTTCAAATACAAAATATGCAATATTTTCACAGTGAACGGTTCGAGTTATATCATTATTCATGAAGGAAAAATCTCTACGAGAGACAATGAATCGTTTAAATAAAAATCGTCTACTCATTATCTTATATATATTATTCGGAAAAGCGTATAGCCGTACTGAGATATACAATATATAAACATAACTTGGTTCATCATATTCGCAATTTTATTATTCGTGATGGGTTTAGGAAAAAATCAGGCTGAAGGAGCGTCGACCAGAAGTGTCGTGTCTGCCTTGTTCAGATGATCACGATTTTTAATTTCCGATGAGTCTATTGGCTCTTTAAGAACAGACTTCACATATAAAAGGTAGTGCCAAAGGTGACCTAGTTTCAGCTTATAGCAGTCACTTTGGGAGTAGTTAAAAAATATTTTACTGGAGTGATGGCTGAATAAACGTATTTTTGGGCGAAATAGCTAATTATGCAACTTCGACCAGTGCTCTGAGATATGTTTGGGAAACAACTAATTCATACCAAAACTCATGAAAAAAATATAATATAGGAAATTTTTAACAAGAAAATGATTTACACGTAAGGAGAGCTATCTGAAGTGTTTAAGAACAATAAGATTCAAATGATTTTAGGGTCACCGAAACAATCGAGAACCTTCGAATAAAAAGATTGACGACGATAAAGAATATTTACACACTTTGAAGGTTCGTGTAACACCATGAGCCACATTTCCTTAGGATAAATCTCTCAAAACTGACACCACGTGAGAAGGAATAATGATGAGCTTTTCCCTTTGATCTATTAATTTAGTGGATAAAGTACAAACTGTCGCATTACCGAGATATATAATTAATTACCATTTACAACTTTTTTCTTCATCTCCGTGGACATATAGTGCATGACACCTACAAAAAATCTAGGTTCAAGGATCACTGAGTGAACTGTATTAATTTCGACCGTAGATTCTTTGGATTTGATGTTTATTAGAGGGTCATGTGTGATTTTAAAAAAATGCTTATATGAGTGAAAACTCTAAATATTTATGAAAGCTAGAAAAAAAGCATTATGATGTAACATTGAATATTCTTTGTTAGTTGTTTGGAAGTTTCGATTTTTACAATGTCATTTGAGTAATGCTAAAAACTTCATAGTTGAAGGCAAAAAAACTAAATATGACACTTCAAAAAATTTATTCTTAATTACCTGGAAAACAGTCATAATTGTGTCAAAGATTAAGGAAAGATTTTTGAGGGTGATAAAATTCCTTATCGGAAAAAGATTACTGATTAGGTAAAATTAAGTGAAATCGATTCACAGGTAAAGAATTCAGCTATTTGATGTTTTTAAGACCAAAGAGGTTCCATTCGTTAGAGACCTGCAAACAACTTGGTAATTTAGACATTCAATGGATATTTTTTTTTTTTTTCTGCAACACAAAAGCTTCAAAGTGGTATTCTGTGCCTAGAGTTCAACTATCAAATATACAATATTGTAGCAGTTTTTTTGTAGCTTTCCTGCATATTTAGAATTTTCACCATCATATAAGCTTTTCTACGTCAAATGCAAATAATCTGTAGTCGAAATTAATACGGTTCACTCAGTGCTCCTTCAACCTAGATTTTTGTAGATGACATGCACTGTATGTCCAAGGAGATGAGGAAAAAAGTTTTAAATGGTAATAAATTATATATCTCCGTATTGCGACAGTGTTTGTACTTTATCGTATAAATTAATAGATCAAAGTCAAAAGCTCATCAATATTCATTCTCACGAGGTGTCAATTTTGAGAGATTTTTCCTAAGGAAATGTGGCCTTTTCCCTACGTGTAAAGTGGGGTTGGTGGAGGATTAGTGCCCCTCCATGTAAAACAATTAACTAAGCCCTTGACCACCCCTTTTGGGATACATGGCGTCTGGCAATGAATGAAATGAATGATATGAAATGTGGCTTATGGTGTTACACGAACCTTCATTGTGTAAAAATTTTTTGTCAATCTTTTTTGAAAAACACTCATTTGAAGGTTCTCGCTTGTATCGGTGAAACAAACATCATTCCAATCTTCTATCTATCTATATACCTAGGCTGCTTCCCTAAAGGAAAGGGAGGTAGACGAGACAGGACGACACACTCCCCATTTAATCATCCATTCAAACACATTGATTCGCATATTAGGCCCATAGGGGAGAACGGACCACACCGCACCAGGGTCAACTGCGCAATGCAATCAGTGACATCTGCAGCAGGGCCCAACAGCAGAGCTGGTTTACCCCCGCCACATAATAACAGAACCATCCCCTTACCCGCACCTGACCTGAATAGCTGATCAGACCAAATTCGGGAGAATATCCCCTCAGGGCTGCGTCATCACATTCATTCACAATTTCTCTCCATTTATTTCTGTCACGCACAGCCACTCTTCCTTGCTCAACAGACATCCCTCTCGCATCCAGCGCTCTCTTCACACTGTCCATCCCTCTTATTCGTGGTCTTCCTCTCAGCCTTACACCTCTCACATCAGATCTAGTTATCTTTTTCATCAATCGCTCATTATCCATTCTGTCCATATGCCCAAACCATCGCAATACCCTCTGCTCAACTCTACCAGCCATCTCCCGAACAACTCCGGTTCTCCTTCGCACTTCATCATTTCGCACTCGATCCATACGCGTCACTCCACACATACTCATCAGACACCTCATCTCCATTAAATTCAAACTTTTCCTCTCTGCTACACCCATATTCTATGTTTCATCCTTATATAACGCAGTAGGTACCACAACACCCTTATACAGCCTTCTCTTTACATCTATTCTAAGCGAACATCTAAACACTTTTTTCATTCCTCCCAGCACCTTTCCTACTTCATTTATTATAAACTTAACTTCTGCATGTATTCTTCCATCCACAGCAACATGTGACCCTAGATATTTAAAACACTCTACCTCCTTAAGCAACTCGCCAGTCAAAACTATATTCATCCCTCTACCATCTATCAACCTCGTACACTTCATCACTTTACTCTTATTCTCGTTTACTTTCAATTTCCTCCTTTCACATGCCCTTCCAAACTCCTCTACCAACTGTCTCAATCTCTCTTCTGAATCAGCCACCAGTGCAGTATCATCTGGAAACAGCAGCTGCTTCAGATTCCACTCTGCACCATCAATATTCACCAGACTCAGACCTCCACCTAAAACTCTTGCATTCAACAACCAAGGCGACATCACACATCCCTGTCGCAGCCCCACTCTCACGGGAAACGAATCACTCACCGCATTTCCCACTCTTACACACGCTCTACTATTTACATAACTTTTCTCCCATTTTAGTAACCTACTATCAAGTCCATACAATCTTAAAACAGTCCACAAAGCCTCACTATCGGTTCTATCATACGCTTTCTCTAAATCCATGACTGCCCAAAACACATACTTGCCTTTCGCTAAATCCTTTTCACACACTTGTCTCACAGCAAACACCTGATCCAAGCATCCCCTCCCTCTCCTAAAGCCACATTGCTCATCACCAATCACTCCCTCTGTACCCTCTCTAACTCCTATAATTAACACTTTACTATAAACCTTACCTACAACACTCAACAGACTTACACCCCTAAAGCTTGTACATTCATACTTATCACCTTTGAATTTATACAACGGGACCACACAAGCACTTGCCCAGTCAATTGGCACCATACTTTTCACAAAGCACACATTCAACAATGTTACTAACCAGTCAACAATAGTCACTCCACCAACCTTCAGGCATTCCACAGCACACCCATCCATACCTGCAGCTTTCAGTGTTTTCATCTCTTTTACTGCCTTCTCGACTTCCTCCTTTGATCAAAGAGTCATTCAACGCTCCCAACACATTTATTCCTTGCACCTTTCAATCCGCCCCAGTCTCAGCCAGCCTTTCCTCCTCTACATTTAACAATCTCTCAAAATACTCTGCCCATCTCTTCCTTACTGCATCCATCTCAATTAACATCCTTCCATCCTCTGCTTTTACTCGTTCTTCCTTCCCAGACCCTTTCTCACCCTTTTCTCCTCCTTCCAAAACATTTTCTTATTCTGTTTAAAATTCTCTGTCAGACGTCTACCCCACCTCTCATCTGCTGCCACTTTAGCATCACGCACAGCCCTTCTCGCCCTATTTCTCTTTTCCTTATAACTTTCATATGACATCTCATCCTTCCTCTGCAGCCATGCTTCATATGTACACGCGCACCACAATCTCCAGCCCACCCGTGCCGGGCCGGGAATGTGGAGCGGATCCTTTCTGGACGGAGGCCCACTCAAACTATTAAGAGGCTACACACGCACGAACATACGTTTCGAACCGATACAAGCTTGACTCCCTGTTTGTCATGTATATTTTTTTCGTCTTCTTTATGCAACGCAATCATATTTTGACTGTGTGAATAATATTAATACATTTAATTATTGCATTTTACTTTCACCAACATTTACTCTGAACAAGCACAGGAAAGAATATTGCCAGAGGATTTAAGAAATTACTAATCAAACAACACACTTCAAAATCAGCAACTGAACCCAGAGGTTTATTCGGCGGGCGCGAGCGTGTGTGTCTATGCGTGTGTGTGTGTGTGTGTGTGTGAGAGAGAGAGAGAGAGAGAGAGAGAGAGAAATGGAGAAATGAATTCCCCGAGCTAGGCAACTAAGGCCATATAGCCCCGCTGGGGTTACAGGAGGGAGCTACCCCTCCCGGCAGCGGTAGCCCGGGCAAGGCTCGAACTTGCGACCTCCCGATCACAAGCTCAGCGCGCTACCACTGTGCTACCGCGCCCCCCAGAGAGAGAGAGAGAGAGAGAATAATCAGACAATATGAGCATAGGTTCCCCTATGTGGCCGTCTAAGCACAGTAGCTAAAAATGATGATGCTTCCACCGCAACATAGTGACCGTTTATTGTCTTATATTTCCAATAATGTGTGTAAGGATGACAAAGTGTATTTACAATTTAAAACATATATTTATAAAACAGTAATTTCCTATGAATTACTCAACTAACATTTTATACATTCTCAATTTTATCTTACAATAATCCCATCTATTCATACCGAGAGGAGACACACTGTTGGTGTTTTGGGGCCACAGACGCAATATTACATGTTTTATACTTTTCAAATCTTGTTCATTGTCATGTTAATCTCACCTTGCTTTTGTTAATGGTATTCAGCATGGATACATAGGTGACTGTAATTACTCTATATTGATATAAAAATGAAATTTCATTGCATACCGTTCATAATGTCCTCATAAAAGACAAAGGTAGTGAGTAACTTTCCACCCACAGGAGTTCCGAATTGAAGATCTGAAGCATCTGCATATAGGTGAGCGAATGAAACGGATAATATCGACCTGATGTTGTGGGTAAGAGAAGGCAGCCGATATATATATATATATATATATATATATATATATATATATATATATATATATATATAATGAAATTTAACAATATATTATAAATGTTTCATTACAACATTACACTGTTTTATGCTATTTATGGTATGACCGTGTATTCCATAATCTGACTACCTGGCAGTTTTACAGGACAGCTAACTGCCCTTCCAACATACTTTCCTGTATATCAGCGCAATCAGTGACTGTTACAAACAACCGATTCTGTAAGTATATAGGCTGCTCCTGAGATAAGACAATATAACAAGAAACACACTCTTACTGCAAAACAAGACGTGGCCACACACACACTTTGAACACACATCCAACGCTTCACTACACCACAACGCCCATAAACACGCCCACACATTTCTACTCTCTTGCACTCCATACCTGCACCGCCTCTTTGCTACTAGAGTTATTCTCCCACCTTAATGATCCTTTGGTGTTAGGCCTAATGCCCTATTAAGAAAAAAAAAATATTGTGGGGTTTCGATAATAAAATATCCTCTGATTTGTTAAGTTATTATTAATGAGCAAAGTCCTACATGTTATGCTGAGTGTTTTTAGGTCGACTTCTCGTCCTAAAAATACTAGCGACTGAGCGGGGTCCTCTTTCCGGACCGGAAGTAAAGCACCAACAAAGGAACAGGACATAAAAACCAGGCAGTATACCTTAACACATCTATTGCCTTAATTCTACACCGTTACAATATAACACAGTGATAATTAAGATACAGGAGACAGGGACACAGAGTTAGACTTTGACACCACAAGATAGTTACACTTAACACACGATATGATACATGTACACTAATGTCCTGAATTATATATGTGGATACCCGTATTTCACTTAAAGGCAAAACATATACTCACTTGGAAACAAAGGGAATAAACAAGATTAAGAGTCCGTGGGGGAAGTACTACTATAAATAAGACAGGGTGCGGATCGCGACACGTGACGCAGTCAGTCGCGGCGGCACTTCACACAGGCTGACACACCACAAAGCCAGCCAGGAGACAGGACGTGCGTGCTGGGAATCCCCAGGTCCTGTCCTCCCCTCTTACTGATTTTTAACCAGCCCATACCCCACTGACCGGGCTAATGTACGGCCCGGCCTGCAGTATAGGTGCAGGGAATCTTTAAACGAACGAAACGAACGAACACAGGCTTTTGATTCTCCCGCGCACCCTAGTCTCCATTCACAGTCACTGAAAGTTCTTTTACTTGGGGCTCGTACAATTAGTCTAAATTCTCTTACTGGGGGTTCAAGTAATTTTCTGTTCTGCCGGGTATGGAGTTCTTTTAGACTAATAGCAACTGTCACTGGTTTTACACTAGTCTTTACTCGGTCACTGTTCACTGTTCTTTCCCCTGGTTTGTTCTTGGTACAAGAGGCGTCACTTATTTACCCGTGTTTCCTGGGTGGGTACACTCTGTCGTCGGGGCGTGATGAGAGGGCCCTAGGGGGACTCTGCCTGCAAGGGGCAACACACTACCCGCAGAGTCACTGCCCGGGTCCTGATCGTCGGAGAGGTGCAGGGAGGCCCTCCTGTCTGGGGGCCTCGACCTGAGAGGAGGCCCTTGTCTTGGGGCCTCGTTGGTGGGGTGCAGGGAGGCCCTCCTGTCCGGGGGCCTCGACCTGAGAGGTGGCCCTCGCCTTGGGGCCTCGTTGGCGGGGTGCAGGGAGGCCCTCCTGCCTGGGTGCCTCGACTTGAGAGGTTGCCCTCGGGACTGGGGCCAAACAGCTGGAGTAGGCGGGCCTGTCGTCTACGGCTCCGCGGGGTGAGGGAGCCTGGGTTACCCTCGTCTGTAGTCTGCTGGTCACGCCTGGGGGTCCTGGGGTTGCGGTCGTCTGCTGGGAGAGGCGCCGACAGGGTTGGGCTGCGGCCTTGTCTCCGTCTGGTGTCTGTAAAGAACAGAGATTTCCCAGGCGTGGGAGGTAGGCCCGGTTTCGGGCCTTGCCACCACTCTGGCAACACCTCCGGGGCAACACTCCCGGATGGTGACGAAGGATTCCCACAGGGGGACGAGGTAGGAAAAGGACTCACGGAGTCCGTGTCCTCTCCGATACGTAGGAAGGGAAGCACAGAGGCGACTCTTGGGTTTTCTACTGCCGTGGCTAAGGGTCCTCTCACCCTGGTGCACACCTCTGGCTGTAGTCTTGGGCCTCGTGCCCTTGGAGTGGCTATGGGCACAGCCGCCCTGGTGCACACTTCTGGCCGTAGCCTTGGGCCTCTTGCCCTTGGAGTGGCTAAGGGCACAACCGCCCTGGTGCACACGTCTGGCCATAGCCTTGGGCCTCCTGCCCTTGGAGTGGCTAAGGGCACAACCGCCCTGGTACACACGTCTGGCCGTAGCCTTAGGCCTCCTACCCTTGAGGTTGTAATAATGGCCATCGCCAAGACGTTACGTGGGACTGAAACATGTTCAGTCCAACCCCAATTCTGGCGATGGTTGTCCCCCCTGCAAGGTCGTTGGCGTTTTCCGGTCACCTGGTGTTGGGGTAGTTGCGGGGAAAAGGGACTCAGGACAGTAGTGTCCCGGTGACTCTCTTGACCTGGGTCACTAGCCCCACCGTTGTGTCCTCCTGGGGTGGTGGTGTGGTAGCGGCCCGGTGGTGGGGTGGGGGGTGGCGGGGTGGGTGGTCCGGCGGCGGGCATTTTACTACAGCTAAAAAGTCTGGCCTTCTGTCGATGAGCAACTAATCCAGTAGTCCAACCATTATGATATATATAGGCAAGCTAAATGTGTAAATACAAAAAATAGGCTTTAGCTTAACGGTAACGGTAACAGTACTTATACTTTGATATTCGAGGATTTGAATGAACCACTCACCCTTCATAAACTTCTTGTGGCTTAAGCCACACTTTATTAAAATCATAAAAACTAACCAATGCATAGGTTGTCTATTTTATCGCTCTATAGAAACAGTTATGGATGTTCAGCCACGACGTGGCTGAACATCCATAACGGGATACGGGAGATAGGTCGCATCCTCGGTATCTCCAGAGGTACTGTTAGGCTTTGGCTGAGACGATATCAAGAGGAGAGTCACGTGCTCACCCGTCCCTGACCAGGTGGACCAAGAGTCACCACACCTGAGGAGGATGAACTGATAAGAAGAGAAGCAGAGAGAGCACCACTATCAAATGCCGTGAGCATAACAAATACAACCGGACTTCACTGTCACCCGATAACCACCAGACGACGCTTACAGGAGAGTGGGCTACGGTTTTTCATACCAGCCCACGAGGAAACCTTAACAGAGGCGCAGCGAGAGGCACGTCAAACGTTTGCCCAGACATATGTGAATGTGGGGGATGACTTTTGGAAATAGGTTATTTTCACGGATGAAAAGTGTTTCACGTCTGTCTCGACAGCCACTCGCCAGTGTTGGAGATTGCATAATACGAGGTATGTGCGTAGAAACATTCAGGAGTTATCAAAAAGTGGGCGTGTGACAACCTTCCTCCATGGATGGATGTGGTGAGGAGGTGTAGGTGAACTGTCAGAGATTGAGGGGCACATGAATTGAGAACAATATATAAATATATTAGAGACCTTCTTTATCCCATCGGTGCGGGCTTATGCAATTCCTGAACCACAGCCCATATATATGGTGCAAGACCGTAGCCGAATTCATACATTTCGTACGGTCAGGCGTTGGTTCGAGGCTCACCCAGAAATTATTCTGTTGGATTGGCCTCCTACAGGAGCAGACTGCAATCCAACAGAGAATCTCTGGGCATTTATGGTTCAGGAGGAAAAAACTAGGGAGGCAGTGAGGCGCAAGGCAAGATTGGTATGGGAGGGAATAAGAAACAGGCCGAACATATGTAGCAATTTAGTAGAATCCATGCCTACAAGACTACAGAAAGTCATAGAAGCAAATGGAAGCTGGACAGAATACTAAACTAGGTCCAACAGGTATTTCAGCGATAGAGGCCTTGTCATGTAACTAAATTACACGTGATATGTTTGATAATGTTATTGTGTTGCAGGGCTGGTAGTTGCACACTGCATACTGGTTGTTTCTATTTTGTCTAAACTGTTTTGGATTCTTGTAATTAGTCTAAAATTTTGGGGATACTTGTAATAATTGTCTAAAATTTTTGTGAACTATTTAATAAACATGACAAATATGAATCCGGTGTTCTCATTATCCAAAGCTCGTGGTATACAACACTGTCGATTCTATGTAATGTGAAATAATAATTTATATCTGAAAAGCATCACCATTTTAATGAAATTATCATACACGGCAGAATACTGTAAGAATGAAGGAGGAATCACGATCATAATGAACTTTCACTAACGTTAAGCTTACCAGATTTTCGTGCTAGATAATTATACACAATAGATACGAGTAATCACATTAAAGAAACAATTACTGAGGAAGAATCTTGATGTTACAGTACACACACACACACACACACACACACACACACACACACACACACACACACACACACACACACACACACACACACTGAACACTGGGTGGTGTGGAAGTGCTTCGTTTGATTCGTAATTCTTAAAAACTTATATGTATATTCCTTTGTGTCCCTGTTTAAGGTAAATATTTGAGGAATTAAAATGCAGTAAAGAAATATATTGACATATTTGCAGCCAAAATATTATTGCATAGTATAACAACAGCATGAGTTGTACGGTTTACATGACAGACAGTGAGTCAGGACTCTTTCCTATTTTTCGAAGCATATTTGTTCGTGCGTGTCTGGCCTTGTGATAGTTTGAGTGGGCTGAGGTCCAGAAAGGATCCGAGCCATATCTCCGGCCCAAACTCAGGTGGGCTAGAGATTGTGGTGCGCAAGTGTACGTTTCAGTAGCCACAGCCATACTTACTTCCTCGCACCACCATTCACTTCCTTTTCTTACACCACCACCCACACGTATCACACCACACATCTCTTCTGCATGCCCTACCACAGCGCTCTTAAACAACTGCCTTTCCTCCCCCACACTGCCATTTTCCTCTTTCACTGCGTTCCACTCATCTTTCAATTTCTCCTGATACTATCATTTTCTCTCATTTATCCAACTAAATTTCAAAACCTCCCTGTCACACCTAACCCTCCTAGCTCTCACCCATCTCACACCTACTCAACTTTCCCTCCAGTGTTTGTACTTTATCGTATAAATTTATAGATGAGTCAAAAGTTCATTAGTAATCCTTCCAACGAGGTGATTGATTTGTTAGATTTTACCTAAGAAATGTGGTTTATTGTGTTACACGAATTTTCACAGTGTAAAAATACTATATAATAAACTATTTTTGAAAAACATTCGATGTTTCTCGCTTGTATCGGAGACTAACATCTTTTGAAACATTCTTAAACAGTTCAGATGACATCTCTCCTTATGTCAATCTATTTCTTGTTAAATATTCGCTAAATATGAATTTTTTTATGCTCACAAATATCTACTGTTTTAACATGGATTAGGAGTGCTTCCCAATCAATATTTGTGAGATATTTTGCGATTTCGCCCTAAAACAGATTTATTCAACCATCACAGAAAAATTGTTTTGAACTACCCCCAAAGTGAATGCTATCAGCTGTGACTAGTTTCCCCTTGGCATTACCTTTAATCCGTGGTCAGTTCTAAAAGAGCCAATAAACTCGTCGGAAATTAAAAATCGTGATAATCTAAAGATGGTCGACACGAAACTTCAGGTCGACGGTCATGCAGCCTGATTTTTTCCAAGACCCATCATGAACATTAAAACTGCAAATATGATGAACCATGTAATTTTTATATGTTCAATATCTCAGTACGGCTATACGTCTTTTAGAAAAATGTATAAATGATAATGAATATAAATCATGTCAACGATTCATTGCCTCCCGGTATGATTTTACCTTTATTAACACGAATAATAATATCTCGGGAACCGTCAAACTGCGATAATATTGCATTTTTCAAATTTGAAATCAAGGCACAAAATACCACTTTTAAAATCGTGTGAGGCGGAAAGAATATTAACTATTGAAATATCTATATTTCCGATTTGTTTTCAGGTCCATAATGAATATCCTTGGGTGATGCTAAATACAACTTAATTGATGGCGACAACAATAATTATGCATATCAACAAAAAGTTCAGGATGAGGGAACACTGAATTAATGTCGTCTGGAAATTTTTTTTGGATTATTACGTTGACGGGCTTTTGAGTAATGCTAAAAACCGCAAAGATGAGGCGAAAACACTATAAATTCAACATCCACATATGTACTCCAAATTAGATGGGAAACAGTCACAATTGTACAGCTGGCCGCACTCCCGCGTTGTCAACGCTGGCCAAGATATTTACTCTGAAACACTAGTAGAGAGATGCGTTCGAAGCATCCACAGCCAGTAAGAGAGAGTCGTTCAGAGAGAGTTTGGGGGGAAGGAAGGGGGTTTGGGGAGAGTGGGGGGATACCTATGCACGAGAGGTGAGGGATGACGTCTGAAACAGATGAATGGAAGGCTGGAAGCTATATATAATATAAATCTACAATACCTGGTAACAAATATATATTTTAATACCTTTATTGTCAAGTTATTACCGCTCTCTCTCTCTCTCTCTCTCTCTCTCTCTCTCTCTCTCTCTCTCTCTCTCTCTCTCTCTATATATATATATATATATATATATATATATATATATATATATATATATATATATATATATATTGTTACATAGCCTATGATTTCATCATCCTTTGTGTAATTCTAACGTACAGTGTGCTGCCTGTTTGATCACGAGCGTGTTCTGCCTCAGTCCCCCCCTTCTACCGTTATAGTAGAGTAAGTCGTCCTTTCTGTTATTCAGTGCGGGATTGTCAACTCTTTGTCCCCATGGCTTCATTTGCGCGTCATTCTTACAAGTTGTATCAAGCTCTGCTGGCCCCTATATAATGAGCTCAATCTCTGCATCATTGCCACTTAGATCTGCTCCTCATTTTGTTCACATCTCTGTCCTCCCCTGTACAGTTATTATTGAGTGCTCAGGAAGTCTCTAGCAGCTGTGTAATTTGAGTATAAGTGTTATTGCATTTTGTTCTTGTACTGTATAGCATAAGTTGTTAATTTGTAGGCCTAGTGAGGTTTTTGTAATTTATGTAGGATTCATTTTGTCAGCCAGTTTTAATATTATTTTGTATCTGTAATAATTTATCTTGCAGTAACTGAGCATTACCCAGTGTATTTTCATTTTATCAGGGCTGACAGGTAAATTTACTCTTGCTAATTTCATGTTAATAGAGGCTATTGCAGTTAACCATATATTTAACCTGTTTTTGCCATTACATTATCCTTATGAGTCCTGAATGTTTTGTTGTTAGTTTGAGCATTAAACTTTAACTTGTAATTTTACTAACTCTTTTGTTTTGAACCTGGAACTTTACGGGACAGTAGTGACAGTATTCTCACTTAAAGTGTACATTATCTTTCTCTGTTCCGTAACAATATATATATATATATATATATATATATATATATATATATATATATATATATATATATATATATATATATATATATATATATATATGTTTAGTTAATCTGCTATCATGTGAAGGTGAATGGGAGCCCTGATAACTCCACGATGTGATGACGCAACGATGCGATTTTAAACTGCTTGTTAGGTAACGCTAGATATGGGCGATGTTGATGTATGCCAGTGGTGTCAGCAGCTGCCACATTCCGGATGAAGTTACTTACATTTGTTACATGTGATTAATAAACAGCATTCTGATTCATTATTTTCAGGCAGTTGGTCTATTTTACAGCGTCCATTGCTTGGAAACGACAATAAAATAAAATACGATTAAAGTCTACAATTATGAATCTTGATCGGTTGTCTTTGTTTTGAAGTATAATATTTAAAGTTGATCTTTTTACTTTTCATGATGGCAAAATCAACACCGAAAAAAAAAACAAATTCTTTTAATAAATATTACACTTTTCTGTTGCCTCAACAATCGTCATATCTCGCCTCTCGTGTACAGGCACCCACCTACCCATCTCAAACCCGCTCCCTCCCTCAGTCTTGTGAATGCTTCGATCAGAGCTCACTATTAATGATTCGCGGTTACTATCTCGGCCAGCGTTGACAACATTAATGTGGCCCTCGCGGGAGTCCGGCCAACTGTACCTGCAATTGAGGAAAGATTTTTGGTGATATCCAGTATAGATTACTGAAAAGGTAAAATTAGGTGAAATTCATTCACAGGCAAAGAATACACATGTTTAAAGGTTTTAAGCTCGAAGATTTTCCATTCACTAGACAACTGAAAATAACCCGGAAAATTAGATACACTGGATATATATATATTTTTCCCTGTCACAGGAGCTCCAAAGTAGTGTTCTGTGCCTCGAGTTCAAATATAAAATGTGCAAAATTATCGCAATTTAACGGTTCGTGCGATATCATTCATATTTATGAAGGTAAAAGCACTACCAGAGGAAATGAATCTTTTACATGGAGATTTTTATCCATTATCATATATACATTATTCGGAAAGAAGTATAGCTGTACTGAGATATAGAATATATAAACATTACTTGCTTTATCATATCTGAAGTTTTAATGTTCATGATGGATCTAGGAAAAAATCTGGTTGAAAGAGCGGCCACCTGAAGTGTCGTGTCCGCCATGTTCAGGTTATCACGATTTTTAATTTCCTATAGGTCAATTAGCTTTTTGAACACTGACCACTGATTAAAAGTTGTGCCAAAGGTGAACTAGTCACTGCTGATAGCATTCACTTTGGCAATAGTTCAAAATGATTTATATGGAGTGATGAATGAATAAACGTTTTTTGGGGAGAGACCGATAAATATACAACTTCCACCAGTGTTCTAAATAATGATTAGGAAGCACACCTAATTCATACAAAAACTCAGAAGACACGTGAGGATGAAAAAAAATCAAATTTAGGAAATATTTAACAAGAATTTGATTGGCAAGTAAGAAGAGCTGTCATCTGAAGTGTATAAGAACAATAAGATTCAAATAATATGTCACCAAAACAAGCGAGAACCTTCGATTGTTTAAAAAAAAAAAAGTTTGATAAAGTATTTTAACACTCTGTGAAGCTTCGTGTTACTCCATAAGCCACATTTTGTAGGTAAAATCTATCAAAACTGTCGCCTCGTGAGAAGTAATATTGATGAGCTTTTGACTCTCAGCTATTAATTTATACGATAAAGAACAAACTGTCGCAATACCGAGATATATAATTAATTACCATTTACAACTTTTTTCCTCATCTCCGTGGACATATAGTGCATGACACCTACAAAAAAATCTAGGTTAAAGGAGCACTGAGTGAACTGTATTATTTTCGATTGGAGATTCTTTGCATTTTGAATATTGGAAGAGGGCGAAAACTCTAACTATGCATGCCACATAAAAAAAAAAAAAAATATGGTGGACCATTTAATTTTGTGTTAAAATCGTCTGAAAATTGTTTGGATTTTTGAGTTAAGAAGACGGTCATTTGATCAATGCTAAAAACCGGATAGTTGATCGCGAAAACCCTAAAAAATTCAACTTCCACAAATATAATCTAAATTTGCTTGGAAACAGTCACGATAATTGTATCTACGTCAGGAAACATTTTTAAGGGTGATCAAATTTCTTAAAAAAAAAAAAAATCAGTTACAAGGCTGGATGAGGTAAAATATATAGTGAAATAGATTCACAGGTAAAGAATTCAGCCATTTGAGGGTTTTACACCTAAAGAATTTCCATTAATTAGATAAGTGAAAACAACTCGGAAATTTAGAGATTCAATTGATATTTTCTTTTTATCTACATCACAAGAACCTAATAGTGGTATTCTCTGCCTAGAGTTCATATATAAAATATGATATATTATCGCAGTTTGACGATTCGTGTGATATCATCATTCATATTTAGGAAGGTAAAATCACTCCGAGAGGCAATGTATCGTTTACATGAAGATCGTATATTCATTATCACAGATCCAGTAATCAGAAAAAGGTGTAGCCGTACTGACATATACAATATATAAACATTACATGTTTAATCATAATCGCAGTTTCATTGTTCATGATCGTTCTAGGAAAAAATCAAGCTGCAAGAGCGTAGACCTGAACTGTCGTGTCTGTCATGTTCATATTATCACGATTTTTAATTTCCGATGAGACTAATGGCTTTTTAGAACAGAACTGACGGACTAAAGGTAGTGCCAAAGGGAAACTAGTTATGGCTGATAGCTGATTAAACGTGTTTTAGGGCGAAATCGCAAAATATGTCACTTAAACAATAATCTGAATATTGATTGGGAAACACTCCTAATCCATATTGAAACTTAGTAGACACTTGTGAGCATGAAAAAAAATTATATTCAGCTAATATTTAACAAGAAATAGATTAACACATAGGGAGAGTTGTCATCTGAATTATTTAAGAACGTTTCAAATGATGTTAGAGTCACCGATATAAACGGGAAACATCGAATGAGTGTTTTTCACAAAAAAAAGTTCGATAAAGTGTTTTTACACACTGTGAAGCTTCTTTTAACTCCATAAGCCAAATTTCCTTTGTTAAAACCTATCAAAACTGTCATCTCTTGAGAAGGAACATTGATGAGCTTTTGATTTTCATCTATTAATTTATATGATAAAGTACAAACACTGTCACTATACAGAGATTTATAATTAATTACCATTTACAACTTTTATCCTCATCTCCGTGGACATATAGTGAATGACACCTACAAAAAATCTAGGTTGAAGAAACACTGAGTGAACTGTATTAATTTCGACTGGAGATTGTTTCCATTTTGACGTTAGTAAGAGGTTTATTTGATGCTAAAAACAACTTAATAGAGCGCGAAAACACTAAATATGTATGACAGCTAGAAAAATGCAGGATGAGGAAACACTTAATTAAATGTTTTAATGTCGTCTAGAAAATGTTTGGATTTTTACGTTAAGAAGACGGTCATTTGAGTAATGCTAAAAATCGCATAGTTGATCGCGAGAACACTAAAAATGTAACGTCCACAAATGTACTCTATATTAGCTGAGATACAATCACAATTGTATCTACAAGTTAGGAAACATTTTTGAGGGTGATAAAATTTCTTATCGAGAAAAATCAGTTACAATGATAGATGAAATCGATTCACAGTTACAAAATGAAGCCATTTGAGGGATTTATGATCAAAGAGTTTCCATTCATTAGAGCCGTGATAACAACTCGGGAATATAGAGATGCAATGGATACTTTATTTTATTTCCATCACAAGAACTTTAAAGTTGTATTCTGTGCCTAGAGTTCAAATATGAAATATGCAATATCATTTGTGATATTATTCATATTTATGAAGGTGAAATCACTGCGACAGACAAAGATTCGTTTAAATAAAAATCGTTTATTCATTATCTTATATACATTATTCGGGAAAACGTATAGTCGTACTGAGATATACAATATATAAACATTACTTGGTTCATCATATTCGTAGTTTTATTGTTCATGATGGGTCTAAGTAAAAATAAGGCTGCAGGAGCGCCTTGTTCAGATTATCTGGACTTTTAATTTCCTTTTTAGCTCTTTTAGAACTGACCACGGATAAAAGGTAGTGCCAAAGGAGAACTAGTTTCGGCTGATAGCATTCACTTTTGGAGTGGTTCAAAACTATTTTAATGGAGAGATGGCTGAATAAAAGTATTTTTGGGCGAAACCATAAAATATGAAACTTCCTCCAGTTTTCTCAATAGTGATTGGGAAACACACCTAATTCTTACCAAAACTCAGAGAACTCTCGTGGGCATGAAAAAAAAAAATCCCGTTGTATATAACAAGAAATATATTGACACGTAATAATAGCTGTCATCTGAAGTGTCGCGGGGGGGAAACTCTGGCCGCACTGTGGGGTGGTACTACTACTCTTCGGCGAGGTTGTCAGGAAAAATACTGCCACCGTATTCTCTGCGTGTCGTGTTTTTTAGTTCTAAAAAGACAGGTCAGAGAAAGGGATGGGGGATGGAGTTATCCCAGTAACCTGAAGATTGGGTCTATGACTGTGCGTGGATGAAGTACGATTGAGGCTAAAAGGGAGAATGTTTTTGAGAAGAAAGTTGGATCTGTTAGGTTTGAGTGAAACGAAGATGAAAGGGAAGGGTGAGTCTATGTTTGGAAGTGTAAATGGAAGATTGTCAGGTGTTCATAGAGGAAGGGCAAGAGAAGGTGTGGCCTTGTTAGTGAGTCCGGTAGTACAGCACTGTGTGACTGAACGGTAGGTGTCATCGAGACTGATGTGGGTGAAAATGAAATTTGAACGTGAATTGTTGGTGTTTGTGAGTGCATATGGGCCTGGTAGTGAAAGGGATGAAGAAAGGAGGGAGTCTTTCTGAAATGATGTTGATGAGTGTCTGCAGAGTTTTGGAGCGAATGTGAATGTGGTAATGATGGGAGATCTGATAACTGGAGTGGGAAATGTAGCAGTTGAAGGTGTAGTTTGTATGCTTGGTATGCCTGGAAGAAATGAAAATGTGGAGCGAATGATAGCGATGTGTGTTGAGCGAGAGATGGTGATTGGAAATACGCTGTTTGAGAAGAAAGATATTTATAAGTATACATAGGTGGAAGGGTTGTTGATAGAGCTTTGATGGACTATGTGGTTGTCTAGGAATGTAATAGGAAGATTGTTGGATGTGAGAGTTCTGAGAGGGAGGGTGGTTATGTCTGACCACTACCTGGTGAAGGGGAAAGTTAAGAGTAGGTAAGAGATGGGTGAGAGCTAGGAGAGTTAGGTGTGGCAGGGAGGTTTTGAAAGTGAGTTGGATAACAGAGAGAAAATGATAGAGTATCAGGAGAAATTGAGATGAGTGGAACGCAGTGAAAGACCAGGAAAATGGCAGTGTGGAGGAGGAATGGCAGTTGCTTAAGTGTTGTGGTGGGGCATGCAGAAGAGGAGTGTGGTTTGAGACGTGTGGGTGGTGGTGTAAGAAAAGGAAGTGAATGGTGGTGCGAGGAAGTACGTATGGCTGTGGCTACGAAGAGACGTGCATATGAATTGTGCTGCAGAGGAAGGATATGTCATTTGAAAGGTATAAGGAAAAGAGGAATAGGGCGAAAAGGTCTATGCGTGATGCTAAAGTGGCAGCAGATGAGGTGGGGTTGGCGGCTGAGAATTTTAAACTATCTATCTATCTATAGCCCGACGCCCTAATCCCGCAAAGGGTGGCCGCAGACAAAACGCCTCCAAGTCGCTCTGTCACCCACCATTTTACTTCCCTCCCCCCAAATCACCCCCCCTCCACCTGATCCTTGGTCGACCTCTCCCTCTCCCTCCCTCCACCTCACCTACATACACCCTCTTAGTCTTTCATTCTCCATTCTCTTCACATGTCCAAACCACCTCAGTGTATTTTTCCTAATCTTCTCAACCACATCCACATCCACCCCACATCGTTCCTTCACTGCTTCATTCGTCAACCTGTCCCTCCACGTCACTCCACATGCTCCTCTCAAGTAACTCATTTCCACTGCTCACCCTCTTGCAAGGTCCATGCCTCGCTTCCATACGTCAGGGTAGGGATCACAATACTATCATGCAGTGACCTTAACTTCCATACCTCCCTGTTTCTCATCACTGCTTTCAGTGTACCAACAACCTTCCTTCCCTGCTGTACCCTTTCAAGCACTTCATCCCCCAAAGTTCCATCCTTACTCATCACACTACCCAAGTACTTGAATGCACTCACATTCTCCATATCCTCACCATCCAACCTCACTGCACACTCTGTGACCTCATTCCTCTCAAACACCATAGCTTTACTTTTGTTTACATTAACTTTCAGATTCCTCCTCCTACACACTGTCCCAAATTCATTCACCAAACCTTGCAACTCCCATTCATCTTCACTCAACATAAGAAAATATTTTGGAGGGAGGTGAGAAGGGTGCGAAAGGGAGAGTCTGGGAAGGAAGAATGAGTAACAGAAGAGGATGGAAGGATGTTAATTGAAATGGATGCAGTAAGGAAGAGGGCAGAGTATTTTGAAAGATTGTTAAATGTACAGTAGAAGAGGAAAGGGTGGCTGAGATTGGGGCGGATGGAAGGGTGCAAGGAATAAATGTGTTGGGAGAGTTCAATGATTCTTTGATCACGGAGGAAGTGGAGAAGGCAGTAAAGGAGATGCAAACAGGGAAAGCTGCAGGTATGGATGGGTGTGCTGTGGAATGCCTGAAGGGTGGTGGAGTTACTATTGTTGACTGGTAAGATTTTTGAATGTGTGCTTTGTGAAAGGTATGGTGCCAATTGACTGGGCAAGTGCTTGTGAGGTCCCTTTGTATAAAGGCAAGGGTGATAAGTATGAATGTACTAACTATAGGGATATAAGTCTATTGAGTGTTGTACATAAGAATGTTAATTATGAGAGTTAGAGAGGGTACAGAGGGAGTGATTGGTAATGAGCAATGTGGCTTTAGGAGAGGGAGGGGATGCGTGGATCAGGTGTTTGCTGTGAGACAAGTGTGAAAAGTATTTAGCAAAAAGCAAGGACGTGTTTTGGGCATTCATGGATTTAGAGAAAGCGTATGAAAGAATTGACAGTGAGGCTTTATGGACTGTTTTAAGATTATATGGACTTGATAGTAGGTTACAAAAAGGGGTGAAAAGTTTTTACGTAAATAGTAGAGCGTGTGTAAGAGTGGGAAATGCTGTGAGTGGTTTCCCGTGAGAGTGGGCGTGCGACGGTGATGTGTGATGTCGCCTTCGTTGTTTAATATTTACGTGGACAGTGTTGTAAGGGAGGTGAATGCAAGAGTTTTAGGTGGAGGTCTGAGTCTGGTGAATGTTGATGGTGCAGAGTGGAATCTGAAGCAGCTGCTGTTTCCAGATGATACTGCACTGGTGGCTCATTCAGAGGAGAGATTGAGACAGTTGGTAGAGGAGTTTGGAAGGGAGTGTGAAAGGAGGAAATTAAAAGTAAATGAGAATAAAAGAGATGAAGTGTACGAGGTTGATAGATGGTAGGGTGATGAATATAATGTTTTGAATGGCGAGTTGGTTAAGGAGGTAGTGTTTTAAATATCTAGGGTCACATGTTGCTGTGAATGGAAGAATAGATGCAGAAGTGAAGTTTAGAATAAATGAAGTAGGAAAGGTGCTGGGAGGAATGAAAATAGTGTTTAGATGTCGTTCTCTTAGAATTAATGTAATGAGAACGCTGTATGATGGTGTTGTGATACCGACTGCGTTATATGGGGCTGAAACATGGAATATGGGAGTAGCAGAGAGGAAAAGTTTGAATGTAATGGAGATGAAGTGTCTGAGGAGTATGTGTGGAGTGACGCGTATGGATCGAGTGCGAAATGATGAAGTGCGAAGGAGAACTGGAGTTGTTCGGGAGATGGCTGATATAGTTGAGCAGAGGGTGTTGCGATGGTTTGGGCATATGGAGAGAATGGATAATGAGCGATTGGTGAAAAAGATAACTAGATCTGATGTGAGAGGTGTCAGGTTGAGAGGCAGACCACGAATAGGATGGATGGACAGTGTGAAGAGAGTGCTGGATGCGAGAGGGATATCTGTTGAGCAAGAAAGAGTGGCTGTGCGTGACAGAAATCAATGAAGAGAAATTTTGAATAAGTGATGACGCAGCTCTGAGGGGATATTCTCCCGCATTTGGTCTGATCAGCTAGTCAGGTCAGGTGCGGGTATGGGGATGGGTCTGTTATGATGTGGCAGGGGTAAACCAACTCTGTTGTCGGGCCCTGCTGCTGATGTCACTGATTGCATTGCCCAGTTGATCCTAGTGCGGTGTGGTCCGTTCTCCTCTTTGGGGCAAAGATGCGATTGAATGTGTTTGAATGGATGAGTAAATGGGGAGTGTGTCGTCCTGTCTCGTCTACCTCCCTGTCCTTGGGGGAAACAGCCTAGTTATATTGAAATGGTTAGTTTCACTGATACGTGAGAACCTTAAAATGAGTGTCAAAGAAGATTAATGACAAAATTTTTACACACAGTGAAGGTTCGTGTAACACCTTAAACCACATTTCCTTAGGAAAATTCTCTCAAAATTGACACCTAGTGAGAAGGAATATTGATAAGCTTTTTACTTTGATCTATTACTTTATTCGATAAGGTACAAACTGTCGCAATAGGGAGATATATAATTAATTACCATTTGCAACTTTTTTCATCTCCTTGAACATACTGTATAGTGCATAACATCTACAAAAGTCTAGGTTGAAGGAGCACTGAGTGAACCGTATTAATTTCGACTGTAGATTCTTTCCATTTGACGTAGAAAGCTTATATGATGGTGAAAACTCTAAATTTGCAGGAAAGCTACAAAAAAAATCATAATGATATAATATTGAATTTTCTGTTAACGTTGTTTGGAAAGTTTCGATATTTACGTTATGAAAGTCATTTAAGTAATGATAACCGCATAGTTGAAGGCGAAAAACTAAATATGACACTTCAACAAATGTACTCTTCATTAGCTGGGAAACTGTCACATGTGTCAGGAATGAAGGAAAGATTTTTGAGGGTGACAAAATTCCTTATTCAAGAAAGATTACTGACAAGGAAAAATTAGGTAAAATCGATTCACAGGTAAAGAATTCAGCTATTTGAGGTTTTTAAGCCCAAGGAGTTTCCATTAATTAGAGACTTGAAAACATCTCGGAAATTTAGATATTCAATGGATTTTTTTTTTTTTTTCGCATCTTAAGAGTTTAAAAGTGGAATTTTTTCCCCTGAGTTCAAATATGAAATATGCAATATTGTCGTTGTTTGATGGTTCCTGTGATATCATTCTCAGTGGACATATAGTGCATGAAACCTACAAAAAATCCAGGTTGATGGAACACTGAGTGAACTCTATTAATGTCGTCTGGAGATTGTTTCCATTTTGACGTTAGAAAGAGGGTTATTTGAGTGATGCGAGAAACATTATAAATTAGGGCGAAAACACTAAATATTCATGACAGCTATAAAAATGTAGGATGATTAAACACTGAATTTACTGTATTAATGCAGTCTGAAAAATGTTTGGATTTTTACGCTAACAAGACGGCCATATGAGCAATGATAAAAACCGCATAGTTGATGGCGAAAACACTAAAATTGCAACGTCCACAAATGTACTCTAAATTAGCTGGGTAACAGTCACAATTGTATCTGCAACTCAAGAAATATTTTGGGTGATAAGATTTCTTATTGAAAATATCAGTTACAAGGATAGATGAGGTAATACGTAGGGTGAAATCGATTTACAGTTATAAAATGCAGCCAGTTAAGAGTTTTAAGCCCAAAAAATTTCCATTCATTAGAGCCGTGAAAACAACTAAGAAATATTGAGATACAATGGATTTTTTTTTTTTTTCATCTGTATCACAAGAGCTTTAAAGTCGTATTCTGTGCCTAGAGTTCAAATGGAAATATGCAATATTGTCGCAGTTTAACGGTTCGTGTGATATCATTATTCATATTTATGAAGGGAAAATCACTGCGAGAGGCAATGGATCGTTTACTTGAAGATTTTTGTTCTTTATTACATATATATTATTCCGAAAGACGTATATCCGTACTGAGCTATGGAATATATAAACATTACTTGGTTCATCATATTTGCAGTTTTAGTGTTGATCATGGTTCTAGGGAAATCGTGTCTGCCTTTTTCAGATTATCACGATTTTTAATTTCGGATGAGTACATTGGCCTTTTTAGAACTAGTCACGGCTGGTAGCATTCACTCTGGGGGTAGTTCAAAACAATTTTACTGAAATGATGTCTGAATAAACGTGTTTTAGTGCGAAATCGCTAAATATATCACTTACATAAATAATCTGAATATTGATTGGGTAACACTCCTAATCCAAACCAAAACTTAGTAAATATTTGTCATCATGAAAAAAATCACATTCAGCGAATATTTAACAATAGATTGACACATAAGCAGAGGTTTTCTGAAATGTTTAATAACAACAAGTTTCAAATGTTGTGGGAGTCACCGATACAAGCGACAAACTTCGAATGAGTGTTTTTCAAAAAATGGTCAATTATGATAAAGTTTTTTTTTACAGACTGTGAAGGTTCGTGTTAGGCCAAAAGCCACAATTTCTCAGGTATAATCTCTCAAAACTTTCACATCGTGAGAAGGAATATTGATTAGCTTTTGACTCTAATCTATGAATTTATACGATAAAGTACAAACTGTCGCAATACCGAGATTTATAATTAATTACCATTTACAACTTTATTCATCATTTCCGCGGACATATAGTGCATGACACCTACAAAATAATCCATATTGAAGGAACACTGAGTGAACTGTATTAATGTCGTCTGGAGATTGTTTCCATTTTGACGTTAGGAAAAGGGATATTTAAGTGATGCTAAAAACAATTTAATAGAGCGCGAAAACACTAAGAATACATGAGCTACAAAAAATGCAGGATGATGAAACACTGAATTTACTCCTTATATGTCGTCTAGAAAATGTTTGGATTTCTACGTTAAGACCTTCATTTTAGTAATGCTAAAAATCGCATAGTTAATCGCGGGAAAGCTAAAAATTTAACGTCCACAAATGTACTCTAAATTAGGTGAGATAAAATCAAAATTGTATCTACAAGTTAGGAAACATTTTTGAGGATAAAATTTCCATATCGAAAAAAATCAGTTACAAGGCTTGATGAGGTAAAACATACGGTGAAACCAATTCACAGGTAAAAAATTCAGCCATTTGAGAGATTTAAGCCCTTAGAGTTTTCATTCATTAGAGACGCGGGAACAACTCGGAAATTTGAGCTACATTGAATATTTTTTTTTTTAATCTATCACAAGAGCTTTAAAGTGGTATTCTGTGCCTGGAGTTCAAATATAAAATATGCAATATTATCGCAGTTTGACGGTTCATGTAATTATTATTAATATTGATTAAGGTGAAATCACTGCGAGAGACAAAGAATAGTTTAAACATAATTCGGAAAAACGTATAGTCGTACTGATATAGAATATATAAACATTACTAGGTTCATCATATTCGCAGTTTTAATGTTCATGATGGAAGTTGCATTTTTGGTGTTTTCGCGATGAACTTTGCGGTTTTTAGCATTAATCAAATTACCGCTTTAACATAAAAATCCTAACATTTTCCTACCGATATTAATACAGTAAATTCAGTGTTCCCTCATCCTGAATTTTTTGTAGCTGTCATGCATATTTAGTGTTTTCGCTCTATTAAGCTGCTTTTAGAATCACTCAAATGACCCACTTCCTAACGTCAAAATGGAAACACTCTCCAGACGACATTCAGTGTTCCTTCAATATGGATTTTTTTGTAGGTGTCATGAACTATATGTTCACGGAAATGAGGAATAAAGTTTTAAATAGCAAATAATTATTAATCTCAGTATTCCATCAGTGTTTGTATTTAATCTTATAAATTTATAAATTAGAGTCAAAAGCTCATCAATATTCCTTCTCACGAGGTGACAGTTTTTAGAGATTTTACCTAAGGAAATGTGGTTTATGGTTTTACACGAACCTACATAGTGTAAAAATTCTCTTTTTTTTTTTTTTTTTGAAAAAAACTTTATTCCATGGTTCTCCCCTATTTCGGTGACAGCTCTCCTTAAGTGTAAATCAATTTTTCGAAAAATTTTCTAAATGCTATAATTTTCATGCTCACGTGTCTACTGAGTTTTGGTATGAATTAGGTATGTCTCAAAATTATTATTCAGAACCCTGGTGGGAGGTGCACATTTTGCGATTTCGCCCAAATGCACGTTTATGCAGCCATCACTCCATTAAAATAATTCTGAACTCCCAAAGTGAACGCTACCAGCCGAAACTAGTTCTCCTTTGCCACTACCTTCCTCTTTTGAAGTCAGTCCTAAAAAAGCCATTAGACTCATCGGAAATTAAAAATCGTGATAATCTGAAAAAGGCAGACACCACAGTTCAGGTCGATGTTCCTGCAGCGTAATTATTTCCTAGACCCATCATGAACAATGAAACTGCGATTATGATGAACTAAATTTGTTTTTAAATTATATATCTCAGTACGGCTATGAGTTTCTCCGAATAATTTATATAAGATAATGAATAAACGATCTTCATTTAAACGATTCATTGCCTCTCGTAGTGATTTTACCTTCATAAATATGAATAATAATATTACACGAACCGCCAAACGGCGATAATATTGCATGTTTTAAATTTGAACTCAAGGCACAAAATACGACTTTGAAACTTTTGTGATGCGGAAGAAAAATTATACATCCTGTGTATTTCTAAATTTCCGAGATTTTTAGGTCTCTAATGAATGGAAAATCTGTGTGCTTAAAACCCTCAAATAGCTGAGTTCTTAACCTGTGGATCGGTTTCACCTAGTTTTACCTTGTCAGTAATATTTTTTCGATAAGGAATTTCATCACCCTCAAAAATCTTTCCTTAATTCCTGATACAATTGTGACTGCTTCCCAGCTAATTAATAGTATATTTGTTGATGTGTCATATTTAGTTTTTTCCCCTTCAACTATGGGTTTTTTAACATTAATCAAATGACTTTCTTCTTAACGTAAAAATCGATGCAATTTCCAAACAACGTTAACATAGAAAATTCAGTATTCCATCATAATGCTTTTTTGTAGCTGTCCTGCATATTAGAGTTTTCACCCTCATTTACGCTTTTCCTAGAATCACTCATGACTCTTTCCTAAAAGTCAAATGCAAAGAATTTACAGTCGAAATTAATACAGTTCACTCAGTGTTCCTTCAACCTGGATTTTGTGTGTCATGAACTATATGTCCACTGAGATGAGGAAAAAGCTGTAAATGGTAATTAATTATATATCTCGGTATTGCGACAGTGTTTCTTCTTTATCGTATAATATTATAGATGGAAGTCAAAAGCTCATCAATATTTTTTCTCACGAGGTGTCAATTTTGAGAGATTATACCTAAGGAAATTTGGCTTAAGATGTTACACGAACCTTCATTGCGTGTAAAAATTTTGTCATTATTAATCTTTCTTGAAAAACACTCATTTGAAGGTTCTCGCTTGTATTGGTGAAATTAACATCATTTCAATCTTCTATTGTTCTTATACACTTCAGATGACAGCTCTCTTTACCTAGTCTGCTTCCCCCAAGGAAAGGGAGGTAGCCAAGACAGGACGACACACTCCCCATTTACTCATCCATTCAAACACATTCATTCGCATCTCAGTCCTAAAGGGGAGAATGGACAGATCCTCACCGCACCGAACCGCACCAGGGTCAACTGCGCAATGCAATCAGTGACATCCGCAGCAGGGCCCGACAGCAGAGCTGGTTTACCCCCGCCATATCATAACAGACCCATCCCCTTACCCGCACCTGACCTGAATAGCTGATCAGACCAAATTCGGGAGAATATCCCCTCAGGACTGCGTCATCACTTTTTCATTCACAATTTCTCTCCAATGATTTCCGTCACGCACAGCCACTCTTCCTTGCTCAACAGATATCCCTCTCGCATCCAGCACTCTCTTCACACTGTCCATCCCTCCTATTCGTGGTCTTCCTCTCAGCCTTACACCTCTCACATCAGATCTAGTTATCTTTTTCACAAATCGTTCATTATCCATTGTCTCCATATGCCCAAACCACCGCAACACCCTCTGCTCAACTCTATCAGCCATCTCCCGAACAACTCCAGTTCTCCTTCGCACTTCATCATTTCGCACTCGATCCATACGCGTCACTCCACACATCTCAGACACCTCATCTCCATTACATACAAACTTTTCCTCTCTGCGACACCCATATTCCATGTTTCAGCCCCATATAACGCAGTCAGAACCACAACACTCATACAGCCTTCTCTTTACATCCATTCTAAGCGAACGACATTTAAACACATTATTCATTCCTCCCAGCACCTTTCCTACTTCATTTATTCTAAACTTCACTTCTGCATCTATTCTTGCATCCACAGCAACATGTGACCCTAGATATTTAAAACACTCTACCTCCTCAAGCAACTCACCATTCAAAACTATATTCATCCTCCTACCATCTACCAACCTCGTACACTTCATCTCTTTACTCTTATTCTCATTTACTTTGAATTTCCTCCTTTCACACACTGTTCCAAACTCCTCTACCAACTGTCTCAATCTCTCCTCTGAATCAGCCACCATTGCAGTATCATCTGCAAACACCAGCTGCTTCAGATTCCACTCTCCACCATCAACATTCACCAGACTCAGACCTCACCTAAAACTGTTGCATTCACCTCCCTTACAAAACCATCCATGTAAATATTAAACAAAAAAGGTGACATCACACATCCCTGTCGGAGCCCCACTCTCACGGGAAATCAATCACTCACAGCATTTCCCACTCTTACACACGCTCTACTATTTACACAAAAACTTTTCACCCCTTTTAGTAACCTACCATCAAGTCCATACAATCTTAAAATAGTCCACAGAGCCTCCCTATCAGTTCTATCATAAGCTTTCTCTAAATCCATGAATGCCCAAAACACATCCTTGCCTTTCGCTAAATACTTTTCACACTTGTCTCACAGCAAACACCTTATATACTCATCCCCTCCCTCTCCTAAAGCCACATTGCTGATCACTAATCACTCCCTCTGTACCCTCTCTATTTCTCATAATTAACACTCTAGCATAAACTCTAGCATTAACCTTACTCAACAGACTTATACCCCTAAACCTAGTACATTCATACTTATCACCCTTGCCTTTATACAATGAGACCACACAAGCACTTGCCCATTCAATTGGTACCATACTTTTCACAAAGCACACCATCAACAATCTTACTAACCAGTCAACAATAGTCACCACCACCCTTCAGGCATTCCACAGCACACCCATCCATACCTGCAGCTTTCCCTGTTTTCATCTCCTTTAATGCCTTCTCCACTTCCTCCTTCGTGATCAAAGAATCATTCAGCTCTCCCAACAATTATTCCTTGCACCCTTCCATCTGCCACAATCTCAGCCACCCTTTCCTCCTCTACATTTAACAATCTTTCAAAATACTCTGCCCATCGCTTCCTTACTGTATCCATCTCAATTAACATAGTTCCATTATCTGCTTTTACTCGTTCTTCCTTCCCAGACTCTCCCTTTCCGCACCCTTCTCTCCTCCTTCCAAAACATTTATTCTGTTTAATATTCTCTGTCAGCCACCTACCCCACCTCTCATCTGCTGCCATTTCAGCATCACGCATAGCCTTCTCGCCGTGTTCCTCTTTTCCTTATGCTTTTCATGTGACATCCTTCCTCTGCAGCCACACTTCATATGCACGTCTCTTCGTAGCCACAGCCATACTTACTTCCTCGCACCACCATTCACTTCCTTTTCTTACACCATCACCCACACGTCTCACACCACACACCTCTTCTGCATGCCCCACCACAATACTTAAGCAACTGCCGTTCCTCCTCTACACTGCCATTTTCCTGATCTTTCACTGCGTTCCGCTCTCTCAATTTCTTCTGGTACTCTATCTTTTTTTCTCTGTTATCCAACTCACTTTCAAAACCTCCCTGCCACACCTAAGCCTCCTATCTCTCACCCATCTCTTACCTACTCTTAACTTTCCCTCCACTCTCACATCCAAGAATCTTCCTATTACATTCCTAGACACAACCACATAGTCCATCAAAGCTCTATCAACAACCCTTCCACACGTATAATTATAAATATCTCTTCTGAAACAGCGTATATCCAATCAGCATCTCTCGCTCAACACACATCGCTATCATTCGCTCCCCATTTTCATTTCTTCCAGGCACACCATGCATACGAACTACACCTTCAACTGCTACATTTCCTACTCTAGTATTCAGATCTCCCATCATTACATTCACATTCGCTCCAAAACTGCAGACACTCATCAACATCATTCCAGAAAGACTCCCTCTCTTCTTAATCCCTTTCACTACCAGGCCCATATGCACTCACAAACACCCACAACTCACGTTTAAATTTCGCTTTCACCCACATCAGTCTCGATGACACCTTCCATTCAGTCACACTGCTGTACACGCCTTTTCTTGCCCTTCCATTCACACTTCCAATCAGAAACTCATCCTTCCCTTTCATCTTCGTTTCACTCAAAGCTAACACACCCAACTTTCTTCTCAAAAACATTCTCCCACTCTCCTCCCTTTTAGCCTCAATCGTACTACATCCACGCACATTCATAGACCCAATCTTCAGGGTACGGGATAACTCCATCCCCCATCCCTTTCTCTGGCCTGTCTCTTTTCAGGAACTAAAAAACAGAGGAGGGGGTCCCTTGTCCCCTCACCCCGCCCCTTTTAGTCGCCTTTTACGACACACAAGAAATACGGTGGCAGTATTCTTCCTAACAACCTGGCGGCAGAGTAGTAGTACTATCTCATAGTGCGGCCAGATTGTGTCTCCCCCGCCATACGTCAGATGACAGCTCTACTTACGTGTCAATATACTTTTTGTTAAATAAAACGGGATTTTTTTTTTTTTTTTCATGCTCACGAGAGTCCTATGACTTTTGGTAAGAATTAGGTGTGTTTCCCAATCATTATTCAGAACACTTGAGGAAGTTGCATATTTTGTGGTTTCGCCCAAAAATACGTTTATTCAGTCATCACTCCATTAGAATAGTTTGGACCACTCCCAAAGTGAATGCTTTCAGTCGAAACTAGTTCTCCATTGGCACTACCTTTTATCCGTGGTCAGTTCTAAAAATACTAATAAATTAAAAGTCCAGATAATCTGAACAAGGCAGAAACGATAGCTCAGGTCGACGCTCCTGCAGCCTTATTTTTTCCTAGACCAATCATTAACAATAAAACTACGAATATGATGAACCAAGTAATCTTTATATATTGTATATCTCAGTATGACTGTGCATTTTTCCGAATAATGTATAAAAGATAATGAATAAACGATTTTCATTTAATCGATTCTTTGTCTCTCGCAGTGATTTCACCTTCATCAACATGAATAATGATATCAAGCGAACCGTCAAACTGCTATGATATTGCATATTAAATCTCTTGTGATGCAGATAAAAAAAAAAAATATCCATTGTATTTCTATATTTCCGAGTTGTTTTCACGGCTCTAATGAATGGAAACTCTTTGGATTTAAAACCATCAAATGGCTGCACTTTGTAACTGTGACTCGATTTCAACCTTCGTATTACCTCATCTATCCTTGTAACTGATGTTTTTCGATAAGAAATTTATCACCTTCAAAAATGTTTCCTAACTTGAAGATACAATTGTGATTGTATCTCGGCTAATAGAGAGTACATTTGTGGACGTTACATTTTTCGTGTTCTGGCGATCAACTATGCAATTTTTAGCATATCTCAAATGACCGTCTTCTTAATGTAAAGATCAAAACATTTTCTAGACAATATTAAAACAGTAAATTCAGTGATTCCTCATCCTGCATTTTTTGTAGCTGTCATGCATTTTTTCGCGCTGTATTAAGCTCTTTTCTGCATCACATAAATAACCCACATCCTAACGTCAAACAATTTATCCCCACACGACATTAAGAGAGTTCACCAAGTGTTCACTCAGTGTTCTTTAAATATGGATTATTCTGTAGGTGTCATGCACTATATTTGCACGGAATTGAGGAATAAAGTTGTAAATGGTAATTAATTATAAATCTCGGTATTTCGTCATTGTTCTTTACCTTATTAATTTATAGATGCGAGTCAAAAGCTCATCAACATTCCTCCTCACGATGTGACAGTTTTGAGAGATTTTACCTTAGGAATTAAGGCTTATGGCGTTACTCGAACCTTCACAGTCTCTAAAAATACTTTATCATAACCATTTTTTGAAAAACATTCGAAGTTTCTCGATTGTATCGGTGACTCTCACAACATTGTTCTTAAACATTTAAAATGACAGCTCTCGTTATGTCAATCTATTGTTAAATTTTCGCTGTGATTTTATTCATGTTCACAATTAGAAGTGTTTTCCAATCAATATTCAGATTATTTGTGTGATATATTTAGCGATTTCGCCATAAAACACGTTTATTCAGCCATCACTTCAGTAAAATTGTTTTGAACTACCCCCAGAGCGAATGCTATCAGCCGAAACTAGTTTCCCTTTGGCATTACCTTTACTCAGTGAAGTCAGTTCTAAAAAGTCCAATGGACTCATCAGAAATTAAAAATCGTACACGACAGGCCAGATCAACGCTCTTGCAGTCTATTTTCCTAGACCCCTCATGAACACTAAAACTGGTAATATGATGAACCAAATAATGTATATATATTCTATATCTCAGTACGGACCACATAATATATATGATAATGAATAAAAATCTTCATGTAAATGATTCATTACCTCTGGCAGTGATTTTATCTTCATGAACATGAATAATGATGTCACACGAACCGCCAAACTACGATAATATTGCATATTTTTTTATTTTTGAACTCTAGGCACAGAATACTACTTTGAAACTCTTGTGATAACGAAAAAAAATATATACATCCTGTGTATTTCTAATTTTCAGAGTTGTTTTCAGTTCTCTAGTGAATGGAAAATCTTTGGGCTTAAAACCCTTAAAAAGTTGTATTCTCTACCTGTGAATCGATTTCATCCAATTTTACCTTGTCAGGAATCTTTTCTAGATAAAGATTTTTATCACCCTCAAAAATGTTTCCTGAATTCCTGATACAATTGTATAACTATTTCCAAGATAATTAAGAGTACATTTGTTGATGTGTCATATTTATCTTTTTTTGCCTTCAAGTGAGCGGTTTATAGCATTGATCAAATGACTTTCTTCATAACGTAAAAATCGAAACAATTTCCAAACAACTTTAACAGAGAAAATTCAGTATTCCATCATAATGCTTTTATGAAGCTGTCCTGCATATTTAGAGTTTTCAAACTTATTTACGCTTAGAATCACTCTCATGACCCTCTCCTTAACGTCAAATGCAAAGAATCTACAGTAGAAATTAATACAGTTCATTCAGTGCTCCTTCAACCTGGATTTTCTGTGGTGTCATGTAGTATATGTCCACGGACATGAAAACAGTTGTAAATGGTAATTAATTTTATATCACGGTATTGGGACAGTGTTTGTACTTTATCGTATAATTTTATAGATGAAAATCAAAAGCTCATCAATATTTCTTCTCACGAGGTGTCAATTTTTAGATATTCTACCTAAGGAAATGTGGCTTAAGGTGTTACACGAACCTTCATAATGTGTAAAAATTCATTATCATTAATCTTTTTTGGAAAAACACTCAATCGAAGGATTTTGTTTGTTTTGGTGACTCTAACATCATTTGAATCCTATTGTTCTTATACACTTCAGATGACAGCTCTCATTACCTAGTCTGCTTCCCCCAAGGAAAGGGAGGTAGCCAAGACAGGACGACACACTCCCCATTTACTCATCCATTCAAACACATTCATTCGCATCTCAGTCCTAAAGGGGAGAATGGACAGATCCTCACCGCACCGAACCGCACCAGGGTCAACTGCGCAATGCAATCAGTGACATCCGCAGCAGGGCCCGACAGCAGAGCTGGTTTACCCCCGCCATATCATAACAGACCCATCCCCTTACCCGCACCTGACCTGAATAGCTGATCAGACCAAATTCGGGAGAATATCCCCTCAGGACTGCGTCATCACTTTTTCATTCACAATTTCTCTCCAATGATTTCCGTCACGCACAGCCACTCTTCCTTGCTCAACAGATATCCCTCTCGCATCCAGCACTCTCTTCACACTGTCCATCCCTCCTATTCGTGGTCTTCCTCTCAGCCTTACACCTCTCACATCAGATCTAGTTATCTTTTTCACAAATCGTTCATTATCCATTGTCTCCATATGCCCAAACCACCGCAACACCCTCTGCTCAACTCTATCAGCCATCTCCCGAACAACTCCAGTTCTCCTTCGCACTTCATCATTTCGCACTCGATCCATACGCGTCACTCCACACATCTCAGACACCTCATCTCCATTACATACAAACTTTTCCTCTCTGCGACACCCATATTCCATGTTTCAGCCCCATATAAAGCAGTCAGAACCACAACACTCATACAGCCTTCTCTTTACATCCATTCTAAGCGAACGACATTTAAACACATTATTCATTCCTCCCAGCACCTTTCCTACTTCATTTATTCTAAACTTCACTTCTGCATCTATTCTTGCATCCACAGCAACATGTGACCCTAGATATTTAAAACACTCTACCTCCTCAAGCAACTCACCATTCAAAACTATATTCATCCTCCTACCATCTACCAACCTCGTACACTTCATCTCTTTACTCTTATTCTCATTTACTTTGAATTTCCTCCTTTCACACACTGTTCCAAACTCCTCTACCAACTGTCTCAATCTCTCCTCTGAATCAGCCACCATTGCAGTATCATCTGCAAACACCAGCTGCTTCAGATTCCACTCTCCACCATCAACATTCACCAGACTCAGACCTCACCTAAAACTGTTGCATTCACCTCCCTTACAAAACCATCCATGTAAATATTAAACAAAAAAGGTGACATCACACATCCCTGTCGGAGCCCCACTCTCACGGGAAATCAATCACTCACAGCATTTCCCACTCTTACACACGCTCTACTATTTACACAAAAACTTTTCACCCCTTTTAGTAACCTACCATCAAGTCCATACAATCTTAAAATAGTCCACAGAGCCTCCCTATCAGTTCTATCATAAGCTTTCTCTAAATCCATGAATGCCCAAAACACATCCTTGCCTTTCGCTAAATACTTTTCACACTTGTCTCACAGCAAACACCTTATATACTCATCCCCTCCCTCTCCTAAAGCCACATTGCTGATCACTAATCACTCCCTCTGTACCCTCTCTATTTCTCATAATTAACACTCTAGCATAAACTCTAGCATTAACCTTACTCAACAGACTTATACCCCTAAACCTAGTACATTCATACTTACCACCCTTGCCTTTATACAATGAGACCACACAAGCACTTGCCCATTCAATTGGTACCATACTTTTCACAAAGCACACCATCAACAATCTTACTAACCAGTCAACAATAGTCACCACCACCCTTCAGGCATTCCACAGCACACCCATCCATACCTGCAGCTTTCCCTGTTTTCATCTCCTTTAATGCCTTCTCCACTTCCTCCTTCGTGATCAAAGAATCATTCAGCTCTCCCAACAATTATTCCTTGCACCCTTCCATCTGCCACAATCTCAGCCACCCTTTCCTCCTCTACATTTAACAATCTTTCAAAATACTCTGCCCATCGCTTCCTTACTGTATCCATCTCAATTAACATAGTTCCATTATCTGCTTTTACTCGTTCTTCCTTCCCAGACTCTCCCTTTCCGCACCCTTCTCTCCTCCTTCCAAAACATTTATTCTGTTTAATATTCTCTGTCAGCCACCTACCCCACCTCTCATCTGCTGCCATTTCAGCATCACTCATAGCCTTCTCGCCGTGTTCCTCTTTTCCTTATGCTTTTCATGTGACATCCTTCCTCTGCAGCCACACTTCATATGCACGTCTCTTCGTAGCCACAGCCATACTTACTTCCTCGCACCACCATTCACTTCCTTTTCTTACACCATCACCCACACGTCTCACACCACACACCTCTTCTGCATGCCCCACCACAATACTTAAGCAACTGCCATTCCTCCTCTACACTGCCATTTTCCTGATCTTTCACTGCGTTCCGCTCTCTCAATTTCTTCTGGTACTGTATTTTTTTTTCTCTGTTATCCAACTCACTTTCAAAACCTCCCTGCCACACCTAAGCCTCCTATCTCTCACCCATCTCTTACCTACTCTTAACTTTCCCTCCACTCTCACATCCAAGAATCTTCCTATTACATTCCTAGACACAACCACATAGTCCATCAAAGCTCTATCAACAACCCTTCCACACGTATAATTATAAATATCTCTTCTGAAACAGCGTATATCCAATCAGCATCTCTCGCTCAACACACATCGCTATCATTCGCTCCCCATTTTCATTTCTTCCAGGCACACCATGCATACGAACTACACCTTCAACTGCTACATTTCCTACTCTAGTATTCAGATCTCCCATCATTACATTCACATTCGCTCCAAAACTGCAGACACTCATCAACATCATTCCAGAAAGACTCCCTCTCTTCTTAATCCCTTTCACTACCAGGCCCATATGCACTCACAAACACCCACAACTCACGTTTAAATTTCGCTTTCACCCACATCAGTCTCGATGACACCTTCCATTCAGTCACACTGCTGTACACGCCTTTTCTTGCCCTTCCATTCACACTTCCAATCAGAAACTCATCCTTCCCTTTCATCTTCGTTTCACTCAAAGCCAACACACCCAACTTTCTTCTCAAAAACATTCTCCCACTCTCCTCCCTTTTAGCCTCAATCGTACTACATCCACGCACATTCATAGACCCAATCTTCAGGGTACGGGATAACTCCATCCCCCATCCCTTTCTCTGGCCTGTCTCTTTTCAGGAACTAAAAAACAGAGGAGGGGGTCCCTTGTCCCCTCACCCCGCCCCTTTTAGTCGCCTTTTACGACACACAAGAAATACGGTGGCAGTATTCTTCCTAACAACCTGGCGGCAGAGTAGTAGTGCCATCTCATAGTGCGGCCAGATTGTGTCTCCCCCGCCTTACGTCAGATGACAGCTCTACTTACGTGTCAATATACTTTTTGTTAAATAAAACTGGATTTTTTTTTTTTTTTCATGCTCACGAGAGTCCTATGACTTTTGGTAAGAATTAGGTGTGTTTCCCAATCATTATTCAGAACACTTGAGGAAGTTGCATATTTTGTGGTTTCGCCCAAAAATACGTTTATTCAGTCATCACTCCATTAGAATAGTTTGGACCACTCCCAAAGTGAATGCTTTCAGTCGAAACTAGTTCTCCATTGGCACTACCTTTTATCCGTGGTCAGTTCTAAAAATACTAATAAATTAAAAGTCCAGATAATCTGAACAAGGCAGAAACGATAGCTCAGGTCGACGCTCCTGCAGCCTTATTTTTTCGTAGACCAATCATTAACAATAAAACTACGAATATGATGAACCAAGTAATCTTTATATATTGTATATCTCAGTATGACTGTGCATTTTTCCGAATAATGTATAAAAGATAATGAATAAACGATTTTCATTTAATCGATTCTTTGTCTCTCGCAGTGATTTCACCTTCATCAACATGAATAATGACATCAAGCGAACCGTCAAACTGCTATGATATTGCATATTAAATCTCTTGTGATGCAGATAAAAAAAAAAATATCCATTGTATTTCTATATTTCCGAGTTGTTTTCACGGCTCTAATGAATGGAAACTCTTTGGATTTAAAACCATCAAATGGCTGCAATTTGTAACTGTGACTCGATTTCAACCTTCGTATTACCTCATCTATCCTTGTAACTGATGTTTTTCGATAAGAAATTTATCACCTTCAAAAATGTTTCCTAACTTGAAGATACAATTGTGATTGTATCTCGGCTAATAGAGAGTACATTTGTGGACGTTACATTTTTCGTGTTCTGGCGATCAACTATGCAATTTTTAGCATATCTCAAATGACCGTCTTCTTAATGTAAAGATCAAAACATTTTCTAGACAATATTAAAACAGTAAATTCAGTGATTCCTCATCCTGCATTTTTTGTAGCTGTCATGCATTTTTTCGCGCTGTATTAAGCTCTTTTCTGCATCACATAAATAACCCACATCCTAACGTCAAACAATTTATCCCCACACGACATTAAGAGAGTTCACCAAGTGTTCACTCAGTGTTCTTTAAATATGGATTATTCTGTAGGTGTCATGCACTATATTTGCACGGAATTGAGGAATAAAGTTGTAAATGGTAATTAATTATAAATCTCGGTATTTCGTCATTGTTCTTTACCTTATTAATTTATAGATGCGAGTCAAAAGCTCATCAACATTCCTCCTCACGATGTGACAGTTTTGAGAGATTTTACCTTAGGAATTAAGGCTTATGGCGTTACTCGAACCTTCACAGTCTCTAAAAATACTTTATCATAACCATTTTTTGAAAAACATTCGAAGTTTCTCGATTGTATCGGTGACTCTCACAACATTGTTCTTAAACATTTCAAATGACAGCTCTCGTTATGTCAATCTATTGTTAAATTTTCGCTGTGATTTTATTCATGTTCACAATTAGAAGTGTTTTCCAATCAATATTCAGATTATTTGTGTGATATATTTAGCGATTTCGCCATAAAACACGTTTATTCAGCCATCACTTCAGTAAAATTGTTTTGAACTACCCCCAGAGCGAATGCTATCAGCCGAAACTAGTTTCCCTTTGGCATTACCTTTACTCAGTGAAGTCAGTTCTAAAAAGTCCAATGGACTCATCAGAAATTAAAAATCGTACACGACAGGCCAGATCAACGCTCTTGCAGTCTATTTTCCTAGACCCCTCATGAACACTAAAACTGGTAATATGATGAACCAAATAATGTATATATATTCTATATCTCAGTACGGACCACATAATATATATGATAATGAATAAAAATCTTCATGTAAATGATTCATTACCTCTGGCAGTGATTTTATCTTCATAAACATGAATAATGATGTCACACGAACCGCCAAACTACGATAATATTGCATATTTTTTTATTTTTGAACTCTAGGCACAGAATACTACTTTGAAACTCTTGTGATAACGAAAAAAAATATATACATCCTGTGTATTTCTAATTTTCAGAGTTGTTTTCAGTTCTCTAGTGAATGGAAAATCTTTGGGCTTAAAACCCTTAAAAAGTTGTATTCTCTACCTGTGAATCGATTTCATCCAATTTTACCTTGTCAGAAATCTTTTCTAGATAAAGATTTTTATCACCCTCAAAAATGTTTCCTGAATTCCTGATACAATTGTATAACTATTTCCAAGATAATTAAGAGTACATTTGTTGATGTGTCATATTTATCTTTTTTTGCCTTCAAGTGAGCGGTTTATAGCATTGATCAAATGACTTTCTTCATAACGTAAAAATCGAAACAATTTCTAAACAACTTTAACAGAGAAAATTCAGTATTCCATCATAATGCTTTTATGAAGCTGTCCTGCATATTTAGAGTTTTCAAACTTATTTACGCTTAGAATCACTCTCATGACCATCTCCTTAACGTCAAATGCAAAGAATCTACAGTAGAAATTAATACAGTTCATTCAGTGCTCCTTCAACCTGGATTTTCTGTGGTGTCATGTAGTATATGTCCACGGACATGAAAACAGTTGTAAATGGTAATTAATTTTATATCACGGTATTGGGACAGTGTTTGTACTTTATCGTATAATTTTATAGATGAAAATCAAAAGCTCATCAATATTTCTTCTCACGAGGTGTCAATTTTTAGATATTCTACCTAAGGAAATGTGGCTTAAGGTGTTACACGAACCTTCATAATGTGTAAAAATTCATTATCATTAATCTTTTTTGGAAAAACACTCAATCGAAGGATTTTGTTTGTTTTGGTGACTCTAACATCATTTGAATCCTATTGTTCTTATACACTTCAGATGACAGCTCTCATTACCTAGTCTGCTTCCCCCAAGGAAAGGGAGGTAGCCAAGACAGGACGACACACTCCCCATTTACTCATCCATTCAAACACATTCATTCGCATCTCAGTCCTAAAGGGGAGAATGGACAGATCCTCACCGCACCGAACCGCACCAGGGTCAACTGCGCAATGCAATCAGTGACATCCGCAGCAGGGCCCGACAGCAGAGCTGGTTTACCCCCGCTATATCATAACAGACCCATCCCCTTACCCGCACCTGACCTGAATAGCTGATCAGACCAAATTCGGGAGAATATCCCCTCAGGACTGCGTCATCACTTTTTCATTCACAATTTCTCTCCAATGATTTCCGTCACGCACAGCCACTCTTCCTTGCTCAACAGATATCCCTCTCGCATCCAGCACTCTCTTCACACTGTCCATCCCTCCTATTCGTGGTCTTCCTCTCAGCCTTACACCTCTCACATCAGATCTAGTTATCTTTTTCACAAATCGTTCATTATCCATTGTCTCCATATGCCCAAACCACCGCAACACCCTCTGCTCAACTCTATCAGCCATCTCCCGAACAACTCCAGTTCTCCTTCGCACTTCATCATTTCGCACTCGATCCATACGCGTCACTCCACACATCTCAGACACCTCATCTCCATTACATACAAACTTTTCCTCTCTGCGACACCCATATTCCATGTTTCAGCCCCATATAAAGCAGTCAGAACCACAACACTCATACAGCCTTCTCTTTACATCCATTCTAAGCGAACGACATTTAAACACATTATTCATTCCTCCCAGCACCTTTCCTACTTCATTTATTCTAAACTTCACTTCTGCATCTATTCTTGCATCCACAGCAACATGTGACCCTAGATATTTAAAACACTCTACCTCCTCAAGCAACTCATCATTCAAAACTATATTCATCCTCCTACCATCTACCAACCTCGTACACTTCATCTCTTTACTCTTATTCTCATTTACTTTGAATTTCCTCCTTTCACACACTGTTCCAAACTCCTCTACCAACTGTCTCAATCTCTCCTCTGAATCAGCCACCATTGCAGTATCATCTGCAAACACCAGCTGCTTCAGATTCCACTCTCCACCATCAACATTCACCAGACTCAGACCTCACCTAAAACTGTTGCATTCACCTCCCTTACAAAACCATCCATGTAAATATTAAACAAACAAGGTGACATCACACATCCCTGTCGGAGCCCCACTCTCACGGGAAATCAATCACTCACAGCATTTCCCACTCTTACACACGCTCTACTATTTACACAAAAACTTTTCACCCCTTTTAGTAACCTACCATCAAGTCCATACAATCTTAAAATAGTCCACAGAGCCTCCCTATCAGTTCTATCATAAGCTTTCTCTAAATCCATGAATGCCCAAAACACATCCTTGCCTTTCGCTAAATACTTTTCACACTTGTCTCACAGCAAACACCTTATATACTCATCCCCTCCCTCTCCTAAAGCCACATTGCTGATCACTAATCACTCCCTCTGTACCCTCTCTATTTCTCATAATTAACACTCTAGCATAAACTCTAGCATTAACCTTACTCAACAGACTTATACCCCTAAACCTAGTACATTCATACTTACCACCCTTGCCTTTATACAATGAGACCACACAAGCACTTGCCCATTCAATTGGTACCATACTTTTCACAAAGCACACCATCAACAATCTTACTAACCAGTCAACAATAGTCACCACCACCCTTCAGGCATTCCACAGCACACCCATCCATACCTGCAGCTTTCCCTGTTTTCATCTCCTTTAATGCCTTCTCCACTTCCTCCTTCGTGATCAAAGAATCATTCAGCTCTCCCAACAATTATTCCTTGCACCCTTCCATCTGCCACAATCTCAGCCACCCTTTCCTCCTCTACATTTAACAATCTTTCAAAATACTCTGCCCATCGCTTCCTTACTGTATCCATCTCAATTAACATAGTTCCATTATCTGCTTTTACTCGTTCTTCCTTCCCAGACTCTCCCTTTCCGCACCCTTCTCTTCTCCTTCCAAAACATTTATTCTGTTTAATATTCTCTGTCAGCCACCTACCCCACCTCTCATCTGCTGCCATTTCAGCATCACTCATAGCCTTCTCGCCGTGTTCCTCTTTTCCTTATGCTTTTCATGTGACATCCTTCCTCTGCAGCCACACTTCATATGCACGTCTCTTCGTAGCCACAGCCATACTTACTTCCTCGCACCACCATTCACTTCCTTTTCTTACACCATCACCCACACGTCTCACACCACACACCTCTTCTGCATGCCCCACCACAATACTTAAGCAACTGCCATTCCTCCTCTACACTGCCATTTTCCTGATCTTTCACTGCGTTCCGCTCTCTCAATTTCTTCTGGTACTCTATCTTTTTTTCTCTGTTATCCAACTCACTTTCAAAACCTCCCTGCCACACCTAAGCCTCCTATCTCTCACCCATCTCTTACCTACTCTTAACTTTCCCTCCACTCTCACATCCAAGAATCTTCCTATTACATTCCTAGACACAACCACATAGTCCATCAAAGCTCTATCAACAACCCTTCCACACGTATAATTATAAATATCTCTTCTGAAACAGCGTATATCCAATCAGCATCTCTCGCTCAACACACATCGCTATCATTCGCTCCCCATTTTCATTTCTTCCAGGCACACCATGCATACGAACTACACCTTCAACTGCTACATTTCCTACTCTAGTATTCAGATCTCCCATCATTACATCCACATTCGCTCCAAAACTGCAGACACTCATCAACATCATTCCAGAAAGACTCCCTCTCTTCTTAATCCCTTTCACTGCCAGGCCCATATGCACTCACAAACACCCACAACTCACGTTTAAATTTCGCTTTCACCCACATCAGTCTCGATGACACCTTCCATTCAGTCACACTGCTGTACACGCCTTTTCTTGCCCTTCCATTCACACTTCCAATCAGAAACTCATCCTTCCCTTTCATCTTCGTTTCACTCAAAGCTAACACACCCAACTTTCTTCTCAAAAACATTCTCCCACTCTCCTCCCTTTTAGCCTCAATCGTACTACATCCACGCACTTTCATAGACCCAATCTTCAGGGTATGGGATAACTCCATCCCCCATCCCTTTCTCTGGCCTGTCTCTTTTCAGGAACTAAAAAACAGAGGAGGGGGTCCCTTGTCCCCTCACCCAGCCCCTTTTAGTCGCCTTTTACGACACACAAGAAATACGGTGGCAGTATTCTTCCTAACAACCTGGCGGCAGAGTAGTAGTACTCTCTCATAGTGCGGCCAGATTGTGTCTCCCCCGCCATACGTCAGATGACAGCTCTACTTACGTGTCAATATACTTTTTGTTAAATAAAACTGGATTTTTTTTTTTTCATGCTCACGAGAGTCCTATGACTTTTGGTAAGAATTAGGTGTGTTTCCCAATCATTATTCAGAACACTTGAGGAAGTTGCATATTTTGTGGTTTCGCCCAAAAATACGTTTATTCAGTCATCACTCCATTAGAATAGTTTGGACCACTCCCAAAGTGAATGCTTTCAGTCGAAACTAGTTCTCCATTGGCACTACCTTTTATCCGTGGTCAGTTATAAAAATACTAATAAATTAAAAGTCCAGATAATCTGAACTTATCACCCTTGCCTTTATACAACTGGACCACACAAGCACTTGCCCAGTCAATTCGCACCATACCTTTCACAAAGCACACATTCAACAATCTTACCAACCAGTCAACAATAGTCACTATACCACCCTTTAGGCATTCCACAGCACACCCATCCATACCTGCAGCTTTCCCTGTTTTCATCTCCTTTACTGCCTTCTCCACTTTCTCCTTTGTGATCAAAGAATCATTCAACTCTCCCAACACATGTATTCCTTGCACCCTTCCATCTGTGACAATCGCAGCCACTTTTTTTTCCTCTACATTTAACAATCTTTCAAAATACTCTGCCCATCTCTTCCTTACTGCATCAATCTCAACATCCTTCCATCCTCTGATTTTATTCGCTCTTTCTTCCCCGATTTTCCCTTTCGCACCCTTTTCACCTCCTTCCCAACATTTTCTTATTGTGTTTAAAATTCTCAGTCAGCCGCCTACCCCACCTCTCATCTGCTTCCACTTTCTTATACCTCTAATATGATCCTTCCTCTCCAGCCACACCTCATATGCACGTCTCTTCGTAACCACAGCCATACTTACTCGCACCACCATTCGCTTCCTTTTCTTACACCACCACCCACGCGTCTCACACCACACACCTCTTCTGCATGCCCCACCACAACACTTAAGCAACTGCCATTCCTCTTCCACACTGCCATTTTCCTGATCTTTCACTGCGTTCCACTCATCTTTCAATTTCTCCTGATACTGTATCATTTTCTCTTTTATCCAACTCACCCACTTTCAAAACCTCCCTGTCACACCTAATCCTCCTACCTCTCACCCATCTCGTACCTACTCTTAACTTTCCCTCCAGTGTTTGTACTTTATCGTATAAATTCATAGATGAGTCAAAAGCTCATCAATATTCCTTCTCACTAGGTGACAGTTTTGATAGATTTTACGTAAGAAATGTGGTTTATGGAGTTACACGAATTTTCACTGTGTAAAAATACTTTGTCTTAAACTTTTTTGAAATACAATCAATCGATGTTTCTTGCTTGTATTATGAAACGTTTTAAACAGATCAGATGACAGCTATCCTTATGTGTCAATCTATTTCTTATTTAATATTCGCTGGAAATGAATTTTTTCATGCTCACGTGTCTACTAACTTTTAATATGGATTAGGAGTGCTTCCCAATCAATATTCAGATTATTGTGCGTGACATATTTGGCGATTTCGCCCTAAAACACGTTTATTCAGCCATCACTTCAGTAAAATTGTTTTGAACTATCCCCAGAGTGAATAGTATCAGCCGTGACTAGTATCCCTTTGGCACTACCATTAATCCGTGGTCAGATCTAAAAGAGCCAATAGACTCATCGGAAATTAAAAATCGTGTTAATCTGAACATGGTTGACACGAAACTTCAGGTCGACGCTCTTGCAGCCTGATTTTTTCCAGGACCCATCTTGAACATTAAAACTGCAATTATGATAATGAACATAAATCATGTCAACGTTTCATTCTCTCGTGTGATTTTGCCCTCATAAATATGAATAATAATCACACGAACCGTCAAACTGCGATAATATTGCATTTTTCAAATTTGAACACAAGGCACATTATACAACTTTTTAACTCGTGATAAGGAAAAAAAAATTAACCATTGAACTCTATATTTCCGAGTTGTTTTCAGGTCTATAATGAATGGAAACTCATTGGGTGATGCTAAGAACAACTTAATTGATGGCGACAACACTAATTATTCATGACATCTACAAAAAATGAAGGATAAGGGAACACTTATTTAATGTCTGGAAAATTTTTGGATTTTTACTTTTTGAAGACGGTCATTTGAGTAATGCTAGAAACCGCATAATTGAGGCGAAAACACTTAAAATTCAACTTCGACATATGTACTCTAAATTAGATGAGAGACATTCACAATTGTATCTCCAGTTGAGAAAAGGTTTTTGGAGATGATTTCTTATCGAGTATACATTTCTGACAAGGTGAAATTGGGTGAAATCGATTTACAGGTAGAGAATACACCTTTTTAAGGGTTTTAAACAAAAAAGATTTCCCATTCAATAGAGAACTGAAAACACAGAAAATTAGACACACGATATACATATTTTTTTTCCTTATCACAAGAGCTTCAAAGTAATATTCTGTGCAAAGATTTCAAATATAAAATTTGCAATATTATTGCAGTTTGAAGAATCGTGTGATACCATTATTAATATCTTTAGAGATAAAATCACTGCCAGAGGTAATGAATAATTTACAAGATTTTTATTCATTATCATATATACATTACTCGGAAAGCCGTATATCCGTACTGAGATATAGAATATATAAACATAGTTCATCATATTTCCAGTTTTAGTGTTGATCATGGGTCTAGCAAAATAACAGACTGCAAGAGTGTTGACCTGAACTGTGGTGTCTGCCTTCTTCAGCTTATCACGAATTTTAACATCAGATGAGTCCATTGGCCTTTTTAGAAATGACCATTGATTTAAGGTAATACCAAAGTGAAACTAGTCACAGCTAATAGCATTCACTCTGGGGGTAGTTCAAAATAATTTTACTCGTGATGGCTGAATAAACATGTTTTATGGAGAAATCGCTAAATATATCACTTACACAATTAATCTGAATATTGATTGGGAAACACTCCTAATCCATACCAAAATTTAGTAAACACTTGGGAGAATGAAAAAAATCACATTCAGCAAATATTTAACAAGAAATAGATTGACACATAAGGAGAGCTGTCATCTGAAATGGTTAAGAACAAATGTTGTGAGTCACCGATACAAGCGAGAAACATCGAATGACTATTTTTCAAAAAATGGTTATGATAAAGTATTTTTACAGACCGTGAAACTTCGTGTAACGCCATGACACAATTCCTTAGGTAAAATCTCTCAAAACTAACACATCGTGAGAAGGAATATTGATGAGCTTTTGACTCATCTATAAACGTATAATGTAAAGTACAGTCGACAGCAGAAGTTCGTCCCTCTCAGCGTGCGTGATACGAGCCTGTTGATCTGGGAACACTGTCTGAGATAGAGTTGTCAGGTATGGTTTAAATGGCTAACATTAAATGTGTTCGGAGATAAGAACACATTCCCTAATGATAACACTGAACTGCAGCAGGTGGGATAATGACTTTATTGTGAAATGTATGACACTGGTGAATGAAGATTCTTCGTTAAGGACACAGGCACAGGATTATTTGGACTGGACTGATGTTGCCAGCAAGCATTATATGAAATATTACAGAACGTTTGCAGTCCTAAAGGTGAGGTTGCAAGAACATATTGATTACGTCAGTTACACACTAAACAAACACAGAAACTGACAGTGCTTGTTTCGCGAGTATACGGTTTTGTTTTACAAGTTAAATCACTTCCCTTCCTGACCTCTCCCCACCCGTTTCTCCTCTTCCCAGTCACGCTCTACCATCATCCACATCTTGTCACTAATGCTGAAAATCGAATGCCTGTAGGTAGAATGTGGAAATATAAGTGTCAAATGAGCTTCTTCAACCTATCGCTATGAAGTGCTATCCATGACGAATATAAATGTTAATAATATGAATAAATCGTCACTGTGGTGGTTAGGAGACATTACTCATCATTTATATAACACATATAATCATCGTTAATACAGTGCTCCAACTACAGTACACTCCCTCTCCACCCCCTCGCTGTCTCCTCTCCCCCATCCAGTCTCCATCACTCCTCCCACCTCCCATCCCCCCCACTACCAGTACTCCTTGTTTCTAGCCTGCAACACTCCAAACCCCTTCCCACGGTTTTACTGTACTGACCCTGCCGGACTTCATTTACTAGTTATTTCAAATCTGTTTTCTCTCTCCATTTTTGTCTCAGGAACAGAACAATATAACGACGTTTGGGTTATGTTTTTGGATTGTATTCTGTAACAGTGTGTATTATTATTAGATTGACAGTGGCGGTCAAGAGGCGTTAACTCATCAAGAACAGTAGTCAGTGCTTCAATTCTGCCATCATTTTATTACCCCTCCTCCGTAGCCATTAATCTCTTGCTTACACATATTTTAATTCTTTAGTCCTTGGTATTGAACACTGAGTTACAATGGACATTTTGTAATATAAGTAATCTGGTTACTTGTGTGTAATACAGTTGGCTATATAACGGGGACGAGTATTGTGTTTATAATGTCACTACAATTACGACTTAAATTCCTGTATATGATAACTGTATTCAAACTATGAATAACCGATCTAGTTAGAGAGGCAAAACGAAGCAGGGTATATTAAGCAAAACCGTGTGGAGGGGTTGGGGTGTTGAGAGAAACAAGGGGTACTGGTTGAGGGGGGGGAAGGGAGGTGAGAAGAGTGATAGAGACAGTGGATGGTGGAGAGGAGACTGCGAGGGGGTGGAGAGGGAGTGTACTATAGTTGGAGCACTGTATTAACGATGATTATGTGTTATATAAATGATGACGAGTAATGTCTCCTAACCACCACAGTGACGATTTATTCATATTATTAACATTTATATTCAAGTCATGGATAGCACTTCATAGCGATGAGGTTGAAGAAGCTCATTTAACACTTTTATATTTCCACACTCTACCTACAGGCATTCGATTTTCAGCATTAGCAACAAGATGTGGATGATGGTAGAGCGTGACTGGGAAGAGGAGAAACGGATGGGGAGAGAGGTCAGGAAGGGAAGTGATTTAACTTGTAAAACAAAACCGTATACTCGCGAAACACGCCTGTCAGTTTCTGTGTTTGTTTATTGTGTAACGGACGTAATCAATGTGTTCTTGCAACCTCACCTTTAGAACTGCAAACGTTCTATAATATTTCATATAATACTTGCTGGCAACATCAGTCCAGTCCAAATAATCCTGTGCGTCTGTGTCCTTAACGCATCTTCATTCACCAGTGTCATAAATTTCACAATAACGTTAATATCCCACCTGCTGCAGTTCACTGTTATCATTAGGGAATGTGTTCTTAACTTATCTCCGAACACATTTCTTTAATATTAGCCATTTAAACCATACTTGGCAACTCTATCTCAGTGTTCCCAGATCAACAGGCTCGTATCACGCACGCTGAGAGGGACGAACTTCTGCTGTCGACTGTACAAACACTGTCGCAATACCGAGATTTATAATTAATTACCATTTACAACTTTATTCCTAATTTCCGTGCACATATTGTGCATGACACCTTCAAAATATTGAAGGAACACTGAATGAGCTGTATTAATGTCTAGAGATTGTTTCCATTTTTACCTAAGAAAGATGGTTATTTGTGATGTTAAAAACAGCTTAATAGGGCGCGAAAACACTAAATATGCATCACAGCTACAAAAAAAAGCAAGGAGAGGAATCACTGAATTTACTGTTTAATGTCGTCTAGAAAATGTTTGGATTTTTACGTTGACGGTCATTTGAGTAATGATAAAAATCACATAGTTGATCGCGAGAACACTGAAAATGTAACGTCCACAAATATTAGCTGAGATACAATCACAATTGTATCTACAAGTTAGGAAACATTTTTGAGGGTGATAAAATTTCTTAAAAAACGTCAATAACAATGATAGATGACGTATTACGTATGATGAAATCGATTCACAGTTACAAAATGCAGCCATTTCAGGGATTTATGCCCTAAGAGTTTCCATTCTTTTGACCCGTGAAAACAACTCGGTAATATAGAGATACAATGGATTTTTTTTTTTTTTATCTGCATCACAAATGCTTTCAAGTTGTATTCTGTGCCTAGAGTTCAAATATGAAATATGTAATATCATGTGTGTTATCATTATTCATATTTATGAAGGTGAAATCACTGCGAGAGACAATTAATCGTTTAAATGAAAATCGTTTATTCATTATCTTATATACATTATTCAGGAAAACATAGTCGTACTGAGATATACAATATATAAACATTACTTGGTTCATCATATTTGTAGTTTTATTGTTCATGGGTCTAGGAAAAAATAAGGCTGCAGGAGCGTCGACTTGAGGTGTCCTGTCTGCCTTGTTCAGAGTATCTGAACTGACCACGGACAAAAAGTAGTGAGAGAGGAGAACTAGTTTCGGCTGATAGCATTCACTTTTGGAGTGGTTCAAAACTATTTTTATGGAATGATGGCTGAATAATCGTATTTTTGGAAGAAACCAAAAAATATTCAACTTCCACCAGTGTCCTGAATAATGATTGCTAAACACTCCTAATTCTTACCAAAACTCAGTGGACTCTCGTGAGCATGAAAAAAATCATGTTTTATTTAACAAGAAATATATTGACACGTAAGGAGAGCTGTCATCTGAAGTGTGGCGGCGGGGACAATCTTTCCGTACAATGGGGTGGTACTGCTACTCTGCCGCGAGGTTGTCTTAGGAAGAATACTGCCATCGTATTCCCTGCGTGTCGTAAAAGGCGACTAAAAGGGGTGGGGTGTGGGGACTAGGGACCCCCTCCTCTGTTTTTTTAGTTCCTGAGAAGAGACAGACCAGAGAAAGTGATGGGGGATGGAGTTATCCCGTATCCTGAAGATTGGGTCTATGAATGTGCGTGGATGTAGTACGATTGAGGATAAAAGGAAGGAGATTGTGTGAATGTTTTTGAGAAGAAAGTTGGATGTGTTAGCTTTGAGTGAAACGAAGATGAAAGGGAAGAGATAGTCTATGTTTGGAAGTGTGAATGAAAGATTGTCAGGTGTTGATAGATGAAGGGCAAGAGAAGGTGTGGCCCTGTTAGTGAGTCCGAATGTTCAGCAGTGTGTGATTGAATGGAAAGAGGTGTCATCGAGACTGATGAGGGTGAAAGAGAAATTTGAACGTGAGTTGTGGGTGTTTGTGAGTGCATATGGGCCTGGTAGTGAAAGGGATGAAAAAGAGAGGGAGTCTTTCTGGAATGATGAGTGTCTGCAGAGTTTTGCAGCGAATGTGAATGTGGTAATGATGGGAGATCTGAATACTAGAGTGAAAAATGTGTGCCTGGAAGAAATGAAAATGGGTTGCGAATGATAGCGATGTGTGCTGAGCGAGAGATTGTGATTGGAAATACGCTGTTTGAGAAGAAAGATATTCATAAGTATACATGGGTGGAAGGGTTGTTGATAGAGCTTTGATGGACTATGTGGTTGTGTCTAGGAATGTAATAGGAAGATTGTTGGATGTGAGAGTTCTGAGAGGGGAAGGTGGAGAAATGTCTGACCACTACCTAGTGGAAGGATAGTTAAGAGTAGATAAGAGATTGGTGAGAGCTAGGAGGGTTAGGTGTGGCAGGGAGGTTTTGAAAGTGAGTTGGAAAAAAGAGAGAAAAAGAGTATCAGGAGAAATTGAAAGATGAGGGGAACGCTGAGAAAGATCTGGAAAATGACAGTGTGGAGGAGGAATGGCAGTTGTTTAAGAGTGCTGTGGTGGGGCAAGCAGAAGAGGTGTGTGGTGTGAGACGTGTGGGTGGTGGTGTAAGAAAAGGAAGCGAATGGTGGTGCGAAGAAGTATCGCTGTTGGAAACGAAGAGACGTGCATATGAAGTGTGGCTGCAGAGGAAGGATGAGATGTCATTTGAAAGGTATAAGGAAAAGAGGAATAGGCCGAGAAGGGCTATGCGTGATGCTAAAGTGGCAGCAGATGAGAGGTGGGGTAGGCGGCTGACAGAGAATTTTAAAAGGAATAAAATGTTTTAGAGGAATTTGAAAAGGGTGCGAAATGGATAGTCTGGGAAGGAAGAACGAGTAAAAGCAGAGGATGGAAGGATGTCAATTGAGATGGATACAGTAAGGAAGAGATGGGCAGAGTATTTTGAAAGATTGTTAAATGTAGAGGAGGAAAGGGTGGCTGAGATTTTGGCGGATGGAAGGGTGCAAGGAATACATGTGTTGGGAGAGTTGAATGATTCTTTGATCACCAAGGAGGAAGTGGAGAGTGCAGTAAAGGAGATGAAAACAGGGAAAGCTGCAGGTATGGATTGGTGTGCTGTGGAATGTCTGAAGGGTGGTGGAGTGACTGTTGTTGACTGGTTAGTAAGATTGTTGAATGTTTACTTTGTGAAAGGTATGGTACCAAGTGACTGGGCAAGTACTTGTGTGGTCCCGTTGTATAAAGGCAAGGGTGATAAGTATGAATGTACTAGCTTTAGGGGTATAAGTCTGTTGAGTGTTGTAGAGTGTTAATTATGAGAGAGAGGGTACAGAGGGAGTGATTGGTGATGAGCAATGTGGCTTTAGGAGAGGGAGCGGATGCGTGGACAAGGTGTTTGCTGTGCGACAAGTGAAAATATTTAGCGAAAGGCAAGGATGTGTTTTGGGCAGTCATGGGTTTAGAGAAAGCGTTTGATAGAATTGATAGGGAGGCTTTGTGGACTGTTTTAAGATTGTATGGACTTGATGGTAGGTTACTAAAAGGGGTGAAAAGTTATGTAAATAGTAGAGCATGTGTAAGAGTGGAAAAAGCTGTGAGTGGTTTCCCGTGAGTGGGGCAGCGACAGGAGTGTGTGATGTCGCCTTCGTTGTTTAATATTTGCTTGGATGGTGTTGTAAGGGAGGTGAATGCAAGAGTTACGGTGGATGTCTGAGTCTGGTGAATGTTGATGGTGGAGAGTGGAATCTGAAGCAGCTGCTGTTTCCAGATGATACTGCACTGGTGGGTGATTCAGAAGAGAGATTGAGACAGTTGGTAGAGGAGTTTGGAAGGGCATGTGAAAGGAGGAAATTGAAAGTAAACGAGAATAAGAGTAAAGAGATGAAGTGTACGAGGTTGATAGATGGTAGAGGGATGAATATAGTTTTGACTGGCGAGTTGCTTAAGGAGGTAGAGTGTTTTAAATATCTAGGGTCACATGTTGCTGTGGATGGAAGAATACATGCAGAAGTTAAGTTTATAATAAATGAAGTAGGAAAGGTGCTGGGAGGAATGAAAAAAGTGTTTAGATGTCGTTCGCTTAGAATGGATTGTATGAGGGTGTTGTGGTACCGACTGCGTTATATGGGGCTGAAACATGGAACATTGGTGTAGCAGAAAGAAAAAATTTGAATGTAATGGAGATGAGGTGTCTGAGGAGTATGGGTGGAGTGACGCGTATGGATCGAGTGCGAAATGATGAACTGCGAAGGAGAACTGGAATTGATAGGGAGATATCTGATAGAGTTGAGCAGAGGGTGTTGCGATGGCTTGGGCATATGGACAGAATGGATAATGAGCGATTGTTGAAAAAGATAACTAGATCTGATGTGAGAGGTGTAAGGTTGAGAGAAAGACCACGAATAGGATGGATGGACAGTGTGAAGAGAGCGCTGGATGCGAGAGGGATGTCTGTTGAGCAAGGAAGAGTGGCTGTGTGTGACAGAAATAAATGGAGAGAAATTCTGAATGAAAAAGTGATGACGCAGTCCTGAGGGGATATTCTCCCGAATTTGGTCTGATCAGCTATTCAGGTCAGGTGCGGGTAAGGGGATGGGTCTGTTATGATGTGACGGGGGTAAACCAGCTCTGCTGTCGGGCCCTGCTGCAGATGTCTGATTGCATTGCGCAGTTGACCCTGGTGCGGTGTGACCCTGGTGCGATGTCGTGCGATGAGGATCTGTCCGTTCTCCCCCTTGGGGCTAAGATTCGAATGAATGTGTTTGAATGGATGAGTAAATGGGGAGTGTGTCGTCCTGTCTCGGCTACCTCCCTTTCCTTGGAGGAACCAGCCTATGTATATAGAGAGATAGAAGATTGAAATATTAGTTTCACAGATACAAGCGAGAACCTTCAAATGAGTGTTTTTCAAAAAAGATTAATGACAAAATTTTTACACACAATGAAGGTTCGTGTAACACTTTTAGTCAAATATCCTTAGGTATAATCTCTCAAAATTGACACCTCGTGAAAAGGAATATTGATGATCTTTTGACTTTCATCTATAAATTTATACGATAAAGTACAAACACTGTAGCAATGCCGAGTTAATAAACAATTACCATTTACATTTTCCGTGAACATATTTTGCATGACAACTACAAAAAATCCAGGTAAAAGAAGGACTGAGTGAACTGTATTAATGTCGTCTGAAGATTGTTTCCATTTTAACACGAGGAAGAAGGTCATTTGAGTGATGCTAAAGACAGCTTAATAGAGCGCAAAAACACTAAATATGCATGACATACAAAAAATGCAGGGTGAGGGAACACTGAGTTTACTGTATTGTCGTCTGGACAATGTTTGGATATTTACGTTAAGATGACGGTCATTTGAGTAATGCTGAATCTGTATAGTTGATGGCGAAGACACTAAAAATTCAACTTCCACATATGTACTCTAAATTAGCTGGGAAACAGTAACAAAATATATCTTCAATTCAGGAAACATTTTTGAGGGTGATAAAAATCAGTTACAAGGCTAGATGAGGTAATACGCAGGTTGAAATCAATTAACAGGAAAAGAATACACCTATTTGTGGGTTTTGAGACCAAAGAGTTTCCATTCATTAGAGACATGAAACAATTCGGAGATTTAGAGATGCAATGAATATTTCTTTTATATGAATCACAAGAGGTTTAAAGTTGTTTTCTGTGCTTAGAGTTCAAATACAAAATATGCAATATTTTCACAGTGAACGGTTCGAGTTATATCATTATTCATGAAGGAAAAATCTCTACGAGAGACAATGAATCGTTTAAATAAAAATCGTCTACTCATTATCTTATATATATTATTCAGAAAAGCGTATAGCCGTACTGAGATACACAATATATAAACATAACTTGGTTCATCATATTCGCAATTTTATTATTCGTGATGGGTTTAGGAAAAAATCAGGCTGAAGGAGCGTCGACCAGAAGTGTCGTGTCTGCCTTGTTCAGATGATCACGATTTTTAATTTCCGATGAGTCTATTGGCTCTTTAAGAACAGACTTCACATATAAAAGGTAGTGCCAAAGGTGACCTAGTTTCAGCTTATAGCAGTCACTTTGGGAGTAGTTAAAAAATATTTTACTGGAGTGATGGCTGAATAAACGTATTTTTGGGCGAAATAGCTAATTATGCAACTTCGACCAGTGCTCTGAGATATGTTTGGGAAACAACTAATTCATACCAAAACTCATGAAAAAAATATAATATAGGAAATTTTTAACAAGAAAATGATTTACACGTAAGGAGAGCTATCTGAAGTGTTTAAGAACAATAAGATTCAAATGATTTTAGGGTCACCGAAACAATCGAGAACCTTCGAATAAAAAGATTGACGACGATAAAGAATATTTACACACTTTGAAGGTTCGTGTAACACCATGAGCCACATTTCCTTAGGATAAATCTCTCAAAACTGACACCACGTGAGAAGGAATAATGATGAGCTTTTCCCTTTGATCTATTAATTTAGTGGATAAAGTACAAACTGTCGCATTACCGAGATATATAATTAATTACCATTTACAACTTTTTTCTTCATCTCCGTGGACATATTGTGCATGACACCTACAAAAAATCTAGGTTCAAGGATCACTGAGTGAACTGTATTAATTTCGACCGTAGATTCTTTGGATTTGATGTTTATTAGAGGGTCATGTGTGACTTAAAAAAAAATGCTTATATGAGTGAAATCTCTAAATATTTATGAAAGCTAGAAAAAAAGCATTATGATGTAACATTGAATATTCTTTGTTAGTTGTTTGGAAAGTTTCGATTTTTACAATGTCATTTGAGTAATGATAAAAACTTCATAGTTGAAGGCAAAAAAACTAAATATGACACTTCAAAAAATGTATTCTTAATTACCTGGAAAACAGTCATAATTGTGTCAAAGATTAAGGAAAGATTTTTGAGGGTGATACAATTCCTTATCGGAAAAAGATTACTGATTAGGTAAAATTAAGTGAAATCGATTCACAGGTAAAGAATTCAGCTATTTGATGTTTTTAAGACCAAAGAGGTTCCATTCGTTAGAGACCTGCAAACAACTTGGTAATTTAGACATTCAATGGATATTTTTTTTTTTTTCTGCAACACAAAAGCTTCAAAGTGGTATTCTGTCCCTAGAGTTCAACTATCAAATATACAATATTGCAGCAGTTTTTTTGTAGCTTTCCTGCATATTGAGAATTTTCACCATCATATAAGCTTTTCTACGTCAAATGCAAATAATCTGTAGTCGAAATTAATACGGTTCACTCAGTGCTCCTTCAACCTAGATTTTTGTAGATGACATGCACTGTATGTCCAAGGAGATGAGGAAAAAAGTTTTAAATGGTAATAAATTATATATCTCCGTATTGCGACAGTGTTTGTACTTTATCGTATAAATTAATAGATCAAAGTCAAAAGCTCATCAATATTCATTCTCACGAGGTGTCAATTTTGAGAGATTTTTCCTAAGAAAATGTGGCCTTTTCCCTACGTGTAAAGTGGGGTTGGTGGAGGATTAGTGCCCCTCCATGTAAAACAATTAACTAAGCCCTTGACCACCCCTTTTGGGATACATGGCGTCTGGCAATGAATGAAATGAATGATATGAAATGTGGCTTATGGTGTTACACGAACCTTCATTGTGTAAAAATTTTTTGTCAATCTTTTTTGAAAAACACTCATTTGAAGCTTCTCGCTTGTATCGGTGAAACAAACATCATTCCAATCTTCTATCTATCTATATACCTAGGCTGCTTCCCTAAAGGAAAGGGAGGTAGACGAGACAGGACGACACACTCCCCATTTAATCATCCATTCAAACACATTGATTCGCATATTAGGCCCATAGGGGAGAACGGACCACACCGCACCAGGGTCAACTGCGCAATGCAATCAGTGACATCTGCAGCAGGGCCCAACAGCAGAGCTGGTTTACCCCCGCCACATAATAACAGAACCATCCCCTTACCCGCACCTGACCTTAATAGCTGATCAGACCAAATTCGGGAGAATATCCCCTCAGGGCTGCGTCATCACATTCAATCACAATTTCTCTCCATTTATTTCTGTCACGCACAGCCACTCTTCCTTGCTCAACAGACATCCCTCTCGCATCCAGCGCTCTCTTCACACTGTCCATCCCTCTTATTCGTGGTCTTCCTCTCAGCCTTACACCTCTCACATCAGATCTAGTTATCTTTTTCATCAATCGCTCATTATCCATTCTGTCCATGTGCCCAAACCATCGCAATACCCTCTGCTCAACTCTACCAGCCATCTCCCGAACAACTCCGGTTCTCCTTCGCACTTCATCATTTCGCACTCGATCCATACGCGTCACTCCACACATACTCATCACACACCTCATCTCCATTAAATTCAAACTTTTCCTCTCTGCTACAACCATATTCTATGTTTCATCCTTATATAACGCAGTAGGTACCACAACACCCTTATACAGCCTTCTCTTTACATCTATTCTAAGCGAACATCTAAACACTTTTTTCATTCCTCCCAGCACCTTTCCAACTTCATTTATTATAAACTTAACTTCTGCATGTATTCTTCCATCCACAGCAACATGTGACCCTAGATATTTAAAACACTCTACCTCCTTAAGCAACTCGCCAGTCAAAACTATATTCATCCCTCTACCATCTATCAACCTCGTACACTTCATCACTTTACTCTTATTCTCGTTTACTTTCAATTTCCTCCTTTCACATGCCCTTCCAAACTCCTCTACCAACTGTCTCAATCTCTCTTCTGAATCAGCCACCAGTGCAGTATCATCTGGAAACAGCAGCTGCTTCAGATTCCACTCTGCACCATCAATATTCACCAGACTCAGACCTCCACCTAAAACTCTTGCATTCAACAACCAAGGCGACATCACACATCCCTGTCGCAGCCCCACTCTCACGGGAAACGAATCACTCACCGCATTTCCCACTCTTACACACGCTCTACTATTTACATAACTTTTCTCCCATTTTAGTAACCTACTATCAAGTCCATACAATCTTAAAACAGTCCACAAAGCCTCACTATCAGTTCTATCATACGCTTTCTCTAAATCCATGAATGCCCAAAACACGTACTTGCCTTTCGTTAAATCCTTTTCACACACTTGTCTCACAGCAAACACCTGATCCAAGCATCCCCTCCCTCTCCTAAAGCCACATTGCTCATCACCAATCACTCCCTCTGTACCCTCTCTAACTCCTATAATTAACACTTTACTATAAACCTTACCTACAACACTCAACAGACTTACACCCCTAAAGCTTGTACATTCATACTTATCACCTTTGAATTTATACAACGGGACCACACAAGCACTTGCCCAGTCAATTGGCACCATACTTTTCACAAAGCACACATTCAACAATGTTACTAACCAGTCAACAATAGTCACTCCACCAACCTTCAGGCATTCCACAGCACACCCATCCATACCTGCAGCTTTCAGTGTTTTCATCTCTTTTACTGCCTTCTCGACTTCCTCCTTTGATCAAAGAGTCATTCAACGCTCCCAACACATTTATTCCTTGCACCTTTCAATCCGCCCCAGTCTCAGCCAGCCTTTCCTCCTCTACATTTAACAATCTCTCAAAATACTCTGCCCATCTCTTCCTTACTGCATCCATCTCAATTAACATCCTTCCATCCTCTGCTTTTACTCGTTCTTCCTTCCCAGACCCTTTCTCACCCTTTTCTCCTCCTTCCAAAACATTTTCTTATTCTGTTTAAAATTCTCTGTCAGACGTCTACCCCACCTCTCATCTGCTGCCACTTTAGCATCACGCACAGCCCTTCTCGCCCTATTTCTCTTTTCCTTATAACTTTCATATGACATCTCATCCTTCCTCTGCAGCCATACTTCATATGTACACGCGCACCACAATCTCCAGCCCACCCGTGCCGGGCCGGGAATGTGGAGCGGATCCTTTCTGGACGGAGGCACACTCAAACTATTAAGAGGCTACACACGCACGAACATACGTTTCGAACCGATACAAGCTTGACTCCCTGTTTGTCATGTATATTTTTTTCGTCGTCTTTATGCAACGCAATCATATTTTGACTGTGTGAATAATATTAATACATTTAATTATTGCATTTTACTTTCACCAACATTTACACTGAACAAGCACAGGAAAGAATATTGCCAGAGGATTTAAGAAATTACTAATCAAACAACACACTTCAAAATCAGCAACTGAACCCAGAGGTTTATTCGGCGGGCGCGAGCGTGTGTGTCTATGCGTGTGTGTGTGTGTGTGTGTGAGAGAGAGAGAGAGAGAGAAATGGAGAAATGAATTCCCCGAGCTAGGCAACTAAGGCCATATAGCCCCGCTGGGGTTACAGGAGGGAGCTACCCCTCCCGGCAGCGGTAGCCCGGGCAAGGCTCGAACTTGCGACCTCCCGATCACAAGCTCAGCGCGCTACCACTGTGCTACCGCGCCCCCCAGAGAGAGAGAGAGAGAGAGAGAATAATCAGACAATATGAGCATAGGTTCCCCTATGTGGCCGTCTAAGCACAGTAGCTAAAAATGATGATGCTTCCACCGCAACATAGTGACCGTTTATTGTCTTATATTTCCAATAATGTGTGTAAGGATGACAAAGTGTATTTACAATTTAAAATATATATTTATAAAACAGTAAATTCCTATGAATTACTCAACTAACATTTTATACATCCTCAATTTTATCTTACAATAATCCCATCTATTCATACCGAGAGGAGACACACTGTTGGTGTTTTGGGGCCACAGACGCAATATTACACGTTTTATAATTTTCAAATCTTGTTCATTGTCATGTTAATCTCACCTTACCTTTTTTAATGGTATTCAGCATGGATACATAGGTGACTGTAATTACTCTATAGTGATATAAAAATGAAATTTCATTGCATACCGTTCATAATGTCCTCATAAAAGACAAAGGTAGTGAGTAACTTTCCACCCACAGGAGTTCCGAATTGAAGATCTGAAGCATCTGCATATAGGTGAGAGAATGAAACGGATAATATCGACCTGATGTTGTGGGTAAGAGAAGGCAGCCGATATATATATATATATATATATATATATATATATATATATATATATATATATATATATATATATATATATATATATAATGAAATTTAACAATATATTATAAATGTTTCATTACAACATTACACTGTTTTATGCTATTTATGGTATGACCGTGTATTCCATAATCTGACTACCTGGCAGTTTTACAGGACAGCTAACTGCCTTCCAACATACTTTCCTGTATATCAGCGCAATCAGTGACTGTTACAAACAACGGATTCTGTAAGTATATAGGCTGCTCCTGAGATAAGACAATATAACAAGAAACACACTCTTACTGCAAAACAAGACGTGGCCACACACACACTTTGAACACATCCAACGCTTCACTACACCACAACGCCCATAAACACGCCCACACATTTCTACTCTCTTGCACTCCATACCTGCACCGCCTCTTTGCTACTAGAGTTATTCTCCCACCTTAATGATCCTTTGGTGTTAGGCCTAATGCCCTATTAAGAAAAAAAAAATATTGTGGGGTTTCGATAATAAAATATCCTCAGATTTGTTAAGTTATTATTAATGAGCAAAGTCCTACATGTTATGCTGAGTGTTTTTAGGTCGACTTCTCGTCCTAAAAATACTAGCGACTGAGCGGGGTCCTCTTTCCGGACCGGAAGTAAAGCACCAACAAAGGAACAGGACATAAAAACCAGGCAGTATACCTTAACACATCTATTGCCTTAATTCTACACCGTTACCATATAACACAGTGATAATTAAGATACAGGAGACAGGGACACAGAGTTAGACTTTGATACCACAAGATAGTTACACTTAACACACGATATGATACATGTACACTAATGTCCTGAATTATATATATGGATACCCGTATTTCACTTAAAGGCAAAACATATACTCACTTGGAAACAAAGGGAATAAACAAGATTAAGAGTCCGTGGGGGAAGTACTACTATAAATAAGACAGGGTGCGGATCGCGACACGTGACGCAGTCAGTCGCTGCGGCACTTCACACAGGCTGACACACCACAAAGCCAGCCAGGAGACAGGACGTGCGTGCTGGGAATCCCCAGGTCCTGTCCTCCCCCCTTACTGATTTTTAACCAGCCCATACCCCACTGACCGGGCTGATGTACGGCCCGGCCTGCAGTATAGGTGCAGGGAATCTTTAAACGAACGAAACGAACGAACACAGGCTTTTGATTCTCCCGCGCACCCTAGTCTCCATTCACAGTCATTGAAAGTTCTTTTACTTGGGGCTCGTACAATTAGTCTAAATTCTCTTACTGGGGGTTCAAGTAATTTTCTGTTCTGCCGGGTATGGAGTTCTTTTAGACTAATAGCAACTGTCACTAGTTTTACACTAGTCTTTACTCGGTCACTGCTCACTGTTCTTTCCCCTGGTTTGTTCTTGGTACAAGAGGCGTCACTTATTTACCCGTGTTTCCTGGGTGGGTACACTCTGTCGTCGGGGCGTGAGGAGAGGGCCCTAGGGGGACTCTGCCTGCAAGGGGCAACACACTACCCGCAGGGGAGTCACTGCCCGGGTCCTGATCGTCGGAGAGGTGCAGGGAGGCCCTCCTGTCTGGGGGCCTCGACCTGAGAGGAGGCCCTTGTCTTGGGGCCTCGTTGGTGGGGTGCAGGGAGGCCCTCCTGTCCGGGGGCCTCGACCTGAGAGGTGGCCCTCGCCTTGGGGCCTCGTTGGCGGGGTGCAGGGAGGCCCTCCTGCCTGGGTGCCTCGACTTGAGAGGTGGCCCTCGGGACTGGGGCCAAACAGCTGGAGTAGGCGGGCCTGTCGTCTACGGCTCCGCGGGGTGAGGGAGCCTGGGTTACCCTCGTCTGTAGTCTGCTGGTCACGCCTGGGGGTCCTGGGGTTGCGGTCGTCTGCTGGGAGAGGCGCCGACAGGGTTGGGCTGCGGCCTTGTCTCCGTCTGGTGTCTGTAAAGAACAGAGATTTCCCAGGCGTGGGAGGTAGGCCCGGTTTCGGGCCTTGCCACCACTCTGGCAACACCTCCGGGGCAACACTCCCGGATGGTGACGAAGGATTCTCACAGGGGGACGAGGTAGGAAAAGGACTCACGGAGTCCGTGTCCTCTCCGATACGTAGGAAGGGAAGCACAGAGGCGACTCTTGGGTTTTCTACTGCCGTGGCTAAGGGTCCTCTCACCCTGGTGCACACCTCTGGCTGTAGTCTTGGGCCTCGTGCCCTTGGAGTGGCTATGGGCACAGCCGCCCTGGTGCACACTTCTGGCCGTAGCCTTGGGCCTCCTGCCCTTGGAGTGGCTAAGGGCACAACCGCCCTGGTGCACACGTCTGGCCATAGCCTTGGGCCTCCTGCCCTTGGAGTGGCTAAGGGCACAACCGCCCTGGTACACACGTCTGGCCGTAGCCTTAGGCCTCCTACCCTTGAGGTTGTAATAATGGCCATCGCCAAGACGTTACGTGGGACTGAAACATGTTCAGTCCAACCCCAATTCTGGCGATGGTTGTCCCCCCTGCAAGGTCGTTGGCGTTTTCCGGTCACCTGGTGTTGGGGTAGTTGCGGGGAAAAGGGACTCAGGACAGTAGTGTCCCGGTGACTCTCTTGACCTGGGTCACTAGCCCCACCGTTGTGTCCTCCTGGGGTGGTGGTGTGGTAGCGGCCCGGTGGTGGGGTTGGGGGTGGCGGGGTGGGTGGTCCGGCGGCGGGCATTTTACTACAGCTAAAAAGTCTGGCCTTCTGTCGATGAGCAACTAATCCAGTAGTCCAACCATTATGATATATATAGGCAAGCTAAATGTGTAAATACAAAAAATAGGCTTTAGCTTAACGGTAACGGTAACAGTACTTATACTTTGATATTCGAGGATTTGAATGAACCACTCACCCTTCATAAACTTCTTGTGGCTTAAGCCACACTTTATTAAAATCATAAAAACTAACCAATGCATAGGTTGTCTATTTTATCGCTCTATAGAAACAGTTATGGATGTTCAGCCACGACGTGGCTGAACATCCATAACGGGATACGGGAGATAGGTCGCATCCTCGGTATCTCCAGAGGTACTGTTAGGCTTTGGCTGAGACGATATCAAGAGTAGAGTCACGTGCTCACCCGTCCCTGACCAGATGGACCAAGAGTCACCACACCTGAGGAGGATGAACTGATAAGAAGAGAAGCAGAGAGAGCACCACTATCAAATGCTGTGAGCATAACAAATACAACCGGACTTCACTGCCACCCGATAACCACCAGACGACGCTTACAGGAGAGTGGGCTACGGTTTTTCATACCAGCCCACGAGGAAACCTTAACAGAGGCGCAGCGAGAGGCACGTCAAACGTTTGCCCAGACATATGTGAATGTGGGGGATTACTTTTGAAAATAGGTTATTTTCACGGATGAAAAGTGTTTCACATCTGTCTCGACAGCCACTCGCCAGTGTTGGAGATTGCATAATACGAGGTATGTGCGTAGAAACATTCAGGAGTTATCAAAAAGTGGGCGTGTGACAACCTTCCTCCATGGATGGATGTGGTGAGGAGGTGTAGGTGAACTGTCAGAGATTGAGGGGCACATGAATTGAGAACAATATATAAATATATTAGAGACCTTCTTTATCCCATCGGTGCGGGCTTATGCAATTCCTGAACCACAGCCCATATATATGGTGCAAGACCGTAGCCGAATTCATACATTTCGTACGGTCAGGCGTTGGTTCGAATCTCACCCAGAAATTATTCTGTTGGATTGGCCTCCTACAGGAGCAGACTGCAATCCAACAGAGAATCTCTGGGCATTTATGGTTCAGGAGGAAAAAACTAGGGAGGCAGTGAGGCGCAAGGCAAGATTGGTATGGGAGGGAATAAGAAACAGGCCGAACATATGTAGCAATTTAGTAGAATCCATGCCTACAAGACTACAGAAAGTCATAGAAGCAAATGGAAGCTGGACAGAATACTAAACTAGGTCCAACAGGTATTTCAGCGATAGAGGCCTTGTCATGTAACTAAATTACACGTGATATGTTTGATAATGTTATTGTGTTGCAGGGCTGGTAGTTGCACACTGCATACTGGTTGTTTCTATTTTGTCTAAACTGTTTTGGATTCTTGTAATTAGTCTAAAATTTTGGGGATACTTGTAATAATTGTCTAAAATTTTTGTGAACTATTTAATAAACATGACAAATATGAATCCGGTGTTCTCATTATCCAAAGCTCGTGGTATACAACACTGTCGATTCTATGTAATGTGAAATAATAATTTATATCTGAAAAGCATCACCATTTTAATGAAATTATCATACACGGCAGAATACTGTAAGAATGAAGGAGGAATCACGATCATAATGAACTTTCACTAACGTTAAGCTTGCCAGATTTTCGTGCTAGATAATTATACACAATAGATACGAGTAATCACATTAAAGAAACAATTACTGAGGAAGAATCTTGATGTTACAGTACACACACACACACACACACACGCACACACACACACACACACACACACACACACACACACACACACACACACACACACACACACTGAACACTGGGTGGTGTGGAAGTGCTTCGTTTGATTCGTAATTCTTAAAAACTTATGGGTATATTCCTTTGTGTCCCTGTTTAAGGTAAATATTTGAGGAATTAAAATGCAGTAAAGAAATATATTGACATATTTGCAGCCAAAATATTATTGCATAGTATAACAACAGCATGAGTTGTACGGTTTACATGACAGACAGTGAGTCAGGACTCTTTCCTATTTTTCGAAGCATATTTGTTCGTGCGTGTCTGGCCTTGTGATAGTTTGAGTGGGCTGAGGTCCAGAAAGGATCCGAGCCATATCTCCGGCCCAAACTCAGGTGGGCTAGAGATTGTGGTGCGCAAGTGTACGTTTCAGTAGCCACAGCCATACTTACTTCCTCGCACCACCATTCACTTCCTTTTCTTACACCACCACCCACACGTATCACACCACACATCTCTTCTGCATGCCCTACCACAGCGCTCTTAAACAACTGCCTTTCCTCCCTCACACTGCCATTTTCCTCTTTCACTGCGTTCCACTCATCTTTCAATTTCTCCTGATACTATCATTTTCTCTCATTTATCCAACTAAATTTCAAAACCTCCCTGTCACACCTAACCCTCCTAGCTCTCACCCATCTCACACCTACTCAACTTTCCCTCCAGTGTTTGTACTTTATCGTATAAATTTATAGATGAGTC